>NC_134484.1:341630304-341930304 GCF_040206685.1 Ascaphus truei
CTGCGCCTCCCTGTCTTATCCCCCGCCCCCTACTCACGCCCCCTTACCTTTTCTCCAGAATTTTCTGACGTCACGACATCATGTGACTTCACGTTGCCACATGAAGCCGCTCACTCATGCTAAGGTACACTTTGGGGCCTTATTAATAGGAACCCACTATATTGTCTGGGAACCACCATTACATTAAAACTTTTGGCAAATGCCTTGGAGACCCCCCCAGGGGTTCACGAACACCCTGTTTGGAATCTGCTATAGAGTACATACAACCTTGAGAGGTGGAAGGGGTAATAACAAGATTTTGCAGATTGAAGTAAAATGGATATATGTTTTAATAACTTTATTCCCATATGGACTCACTGAAGAGTTACTTTTTCATTCATATCTTTAATATATTTATTTTCATGGAGAATCTCATTTGTTTGATTTGTTCTTGTAGTTATTATATTTTGTTTATTCACTTACTTTGAAGAAATGTGATGATGTCATGCTTCTGTGTGATTATATTATGTTTGGACGTTCAGATCTTCTGTACTTGCCCCAGAAGATGCTACTACATCATGTGGAAAAACATGTGTTGGGCTCTGGCATTTTGGCTTTAGCTACCCCCAGGTGTTCTGTCTTATGTACTGTATGCTGTATCGGGTGATATGACCATAGAAGGATGTCTTCTGTGCACATTCAGTTTAAATGAGAGTCTTACTTATCTGTGTTTCTATTTGCTGGTGGCGACCCTCTGTGGAGGCTACACCTCTGTGGCTGTGTGAAGTAAAGCTCTAGTGTGTGAATGTTTTTGTATCTGGTGATGTACTGTACCTGACAGGCTAACACTTAGGGCTCATGAGATTTAGAGGCCTACTGCAATATTAATGACGCCATTGAACTTGGAATTGTTAGGTTCACCTGTGCATTTAATAAAATGTATATTGGTTGGTGAGACCATTCCTAATGATTTGTTTTATATAAAGGTATTTATTTGTTTTCTTTTTTCTGTTTGTTTATGTAGACATCTTCATAGTTCAACTATTTAAATGTCATTTTTTAAATACATTTTTAACATAATTTTGTATTTCACATGCTGCAAGCACACTAAAACACTGACATTTCATAAAGGGATTTTCTTTACCACTTGTAACTTCAAAAGTGTCCACATTTGTTTTTTATCAGTACTTATTTTATACGCTTAAATAAATCTTTTAACTGGTAACTGACCATCTAGTGCAAATGTTCTTAACCCTCTGCTCAGAATACTAGCCAGACTAGCTTATAGTAATAATCAATGAATTACCAAACACACACATTTGTATTTACGTTACATGCGAGTATGAGATTATTAGAAGGTTATCCCTCAAACATGGCTAGTGTGGGTATCCTGAGAAGAGAGGAGAGTATCCAGATGCACAATTGCACTTTAATGGAAGCAAATTAATATTCCATCATATCAAGATTTTCAAGAGAAGGTGCGACATGTTATTGAAATGGAAAAATTTAAAGCATTTATGAATAATACTATGGATAAATTTGAAAAAATCTGGAATCCCTGGTTAAGTGCTTTCCCAGAAGACATGGCGTCACTACAAGACTTACAAATTTAAACTAATCATTTAAAATTTATACGAGTAATAGACAAGATGTCTGAAAGTTGTAAACTAAATTATATCAAAAAACAAAAATCAATGATTAAAGGAAAATATAAGGACTATTACCAAAGGGACCTCTTGCCCCCCACCCCAACCTTTACTCCCACTCCCACTGTGGTTGTTTGTTTTCTCCTTTTTGACTATAATTATTAATATTGTTAAATATACTAAAGAGATTATCACTGTTGTTTATTGTTTCAATCACGACGGGGGCTGCAACTCCCTACCCCCCTTTGCTGCTTTTTTCTGTACCCACACCCTTTCTCCATATTATCCAAAAAAGAAATAAAAATTGTTTCAAACAATTTTTTAAAATAATCATATATATTTTTTCAAAAAATCAAGCCAAAAATACACTGCAAAGTTTTAAAAACAAAACACCAAAAAAATGATGTAGAGGGCATCAACCCTTTAGCAGCAAAATAATGACCCCTCCGACAGCAAAAGGATTAAGGCAGTTAATATGTTCCTTACTTCCTTGCCAGGCTATTTCTAATTGATGTACCAGCCAATACAGTTTATAAACCAACATAAAGCGAGGTTTGCAATTATAAAGCATTATAAACATCCTCATAAAAAATTAAAACCTCCTCTCTTGACCTCACTATTAGATTTTAAATTACACCGTATGAGTTCAAAGCTGTAAATACAAATTATACTTTAACCACTTACTGCAAGTTTGCTCTTATAAATACAGAGTTGGTGTGTGATGAATGCCACATGAGCAGTAAAGGGATTAAATAGTGATGGCATGTATGGTCTTTGGCGTATGAAGATTTTTATTTCCCATCATAAACAGGGAAACTTTTGAACTATGATTTTTCAGAATCATATGACAAATAGAAGGGAGAGGTGCAACCAGAGCAACAGCAAAACAGCCCAATGACGTCACAATCCAAAATTGAACATCAAAGCTTTATTGAAGACACACAGCGAACACAGCAGGCTGCAGCACAGCCCCCTCCTCTACATGTTTCACGCACACAGGCGCTCCAAGACGAAGCGCCTGTGTGCGTGAAATATGAAGAGGAGGAGGCTGTGCTGCAGCCTGCTCTGTTCGCTGTGTGTCTTCAATAAAGCTTTGATGTTCAATTTTGGATTGTGACGTCATTGGGCTGTTTTTGCTGTTGCTCCAGATGCACCTCTCCCTTCCACATGACCTCTCTGCCGGATGCACGCTGTAGGACTCACTGCTAAGGAACTATTGGACCCAGGATGGATGAGCTGACAGGGGTAAGATTGCTGTTTTGCCCCTGAGCCCCAACTTTTATAGTTGTCTTTATTTATCCTCTCATTTTCCTACCAGCCCTGCACAACCAGTGCTTCATTCAATTTTAGCCTAGGAGCGCATGACAATTACATATCTCATCATATGCCAAATATCCTGGGTAGTTACTATTTTCAGGCTTCTCCTGTTCATATTTAGAAGGGAAATCCCTCCTTGAGCTAATGTGTACTAATTGCAGTGACGTGATTAAGGGATTACATGATAAATGCTGCTGCCAGAATCACTCTACTCTTTCCTAGATCTGTCTCAGCATCTCCCCTCATGAATCCCTCTCCTGGCTTCCGATCAAATCCCCCATCTCACACTCCATTCTTCTCCTCACTTTTAAAGCTTTACACTCTTCTGCCCCATCTTACATCTCAGCCCTAATTTCTCGCTATGCACAATCCCGACTCTTGCATTCTGCTCAAGGATGTCTTCTTTCTACCCCCTTTGTATCTAAAGCCCTCTCCGGCCTTAAACCTTTTTCACTGACTGCACCACACCTCTGGAATGCCCTTCCCCTCAGTACTCGACTAGCACCCTCTCTATCCACCTTTAAGACCCACCTTAAGACACACTTGCTGAAAGAATCATATGAATAGCACTGTAGATATTCTGAACACATGATACATATAGCTTGACCCCCTGCAGACGCACTTACCAGAACTCCCTCCTACTGTCTCTGTACGTTCTCCCTACCTACCAATTAGACTGTAAGCTCCTCGGGGCAGGGACTCCTCTTCCTTAATGTTACTTTAATGTCTAAAGCACTTATTCCCATGATCTGTTATTTATATTATCTGTTATTTATTTGATTACCACATGTATTACTACTGTGAAGCGCTATGTACATTAATGGCGCTATATAAATAAAGACATACAATACAATTTAAAGTTAGTTTGTAAAGATGGTGAGCTAAACATTGGGAGAGGTTTAATTTCCTCTGGCTACCCCATTTTGTCTGATGTCACTTGGTGTTCAACAAGAGTTTGCACAGACAAAGCCTCCTCTCTCCTACACAACTTAAATTAACTCTGTCAATTACACACATAATTATGGAAACCAATCTTGAGCAGATCATTATTCCTTATAGTGTCTTATCCCAGATCAGAGTCCCACTAGTTGTTGAATAAACACCTTTGAAATGTAGATGTTGGGCATCTCGAAATTCATAGAAGCTACATAAATATAAGTTAAAATTATTATTTATGCAGCACGATTACAGTATTTGTTGCTTCATTCTAAAATAAAGCCCCACAAATTAGTTTCTGCAAAAAGAATCTACTTGCCAAACACTGTACTTTGTAAGTCCTGAACTCTATTATCTGCAATACCGACTATGCATAAGTTATTCAAAATCACATTGATTTATGGAGCATTCAAAAACAGCTCCTTGGATATTATCAGTTATTTATAAAGTGCCAACATATTCCATAGCGCTGTACAGTGGATCTGTATATGATCTATTGTTTCAGTACTAAAATCCTCTCAAAACTAACAAATCTGTTTAGGTTTAAAAAATAGAGAGCCTACTGACACTTGGCCAAAGGTCTAAGTAGACCATCTGCCAATTGGGACTGGTTTGGCCATCTGGCAGGGACGTTGGTGAAGTCTTCTTTTGCGGGACCTTCCCTGAGTCCCCTTGAACCCTGCTGTTTCTCTGGTTAGGCTTGTTGCAGAGTAATTTTCTAACCACCAATTTTCTTTCACCAGGTACGTCATGGGACACATGCTCCTTTTCTATGGAAGATAGGGCAGAACGCTGCAATAGAGCAGCCAATGTCAATTGAAATGAAAGTGCAGCTCCCTTCACTTCTGTTTTCGGCATCCCGGGCCTGCTCGCATCATTCTATCGCTCCAGGAGCAATCACATGATGCAGATGTGCCGGACCCCTGGTACCGCAAAAGTGAATTAGAAAAGGAATGCATCAGAGAATACATTGTAGGGACTTTCCTTTAAGCAGCAGTCCATGCTGATCAACATTACTTTAACAGTTTCTTTTTTTAACTTAATTTAAGATATCGATTCTTGCCCTTTCCAATGCTGGTTTTAGTTGTAAAATCTGAAGCTCCGTACAAGAGACATAAACGTTTGAAATATTAGGTGTACAGGAGTTTTAAATGGGGCTCTCCCCAGAGTAGTCTAAAGGTTACAGTGGTAACCTCAGAAGCTAGAGAATAAGAAAATCATGATTTTTAACAATAATATATATATTTTTTAAAGAGCAGGACATGCTCAGGGCTCAGATACTAACACTATATGAATTAAAATCCTATAGGTTTTTGTGGGAATTGCTGAAAGCACAATGTTATCAATAATAAAAGTTGCAGTGTTTAGTATATCAAAACGGCCATGATTCCCACATTTACATTTTTTAGAACTACAGTACAAGCTTTTTAAATCACTTAAGGCTGCGCCTCGAGTGGTGATGTCACCGACTCTACACGCATGAGCGTTCGGGTGTCCGGCAACTTTTCCTGAAAGCGCGAGCGGGGGGGCGTGGTCAAAACACTGCCTGGCGCTGATTGGCACAGGAGGTCATGTGACCCCACCAGCGCTCCTCAAAGTCAATAAAATTTGTCTTGGCAAGCACCCATCGCCCGTGAGCTTACATGCAGGCTCACGAGCGCACGCGCGCACCGCGTGACCATGGCCTGACAAATTTAAATTGATTGTGCTGACAGCGCCAAGCGCGGTCAGCGGCAGCATGGATGCAGCCTAGGAAATCACCAAGCCACGATAAAGGCTATTGTACCTTGATGCAGCGGTCAATGGCAGTTGACGTTTGACATTGCGGCTTGATGAAACTGCCCCTATGAGATGCTAAAAGGCACTGGTTGTATGCTGTTATCAAGTAACAACACTAATCCATCATATTTTTGTCCCTTAGGCTTGGTCCCCACTGACTGCGTGGACAAGAGCCGCCCCTCAATTGGGCCGGGTCCGCTGCGAGGGGTGGCCGCCGCGCGGTCAGTTTTTCAGGCAGACATGAAAATTGTGAATAGAACTAGCAACGGAGCGCTAGGCTAAGCCCCCCGGTGGTTCAGCCAATGAGGGCAAACCTGCCGGGTGACGTCATGGTTGCTCCCCCGTCACTCCCCCATCATGTCCCCCCTGTAGATCACTACAGACCAGGGAACTTGGCTGCACGCGCCGCCAGCCTGGCAGGTGTGTCTGCAACGCAGACAGCGGGGCCGTAGCCTTAGTGCTTGGCCTTAAAAATTCAATCGAGCATAGCATTTGCTGTGCAAGTTAGGTTTTAACTTTATGGGGCATTGTGCCTTTAATATTACATTCACTGGCTGCGTTATGTAAGAATAAAATATTACTGTATTATTGTTACATAAAAGCACATAGGCCTCCATTAAACGATCAGGCACCATGAAAAGGTCATTAGTCTCTCTGTTTGTGTGTCAAACATTAAACACTTGAATGACATCACAAATAGACACAAAGGTTAAGATTTCCCAAACAGACATGACTGGACTGCTGATGTCTTCTTGTTAAATCTAGGTGAGTTGAAGAGCATTCCCAGCTGGGCTTTTTTTTATTGATTTTTTTTTTTTTGCACACTATTCATGTCCAGGGAGGACGGGTTGTCCCCTGTCGCTGAACCATGCTATTTTCAGCTTTCTTAGGACCCTCAGTTCCTAAAATACAGATTTTGGTGACTGTGTTTCCTCTCCGTCCTGGGTAATTAAAAATGCTCGCTATTACAGGCCAATAGGAAGCCGCAACAGTGTGAAACTGAAAAAAATAATTTCAATTCTGTACAGGATTTCTTCATTAAAGCAGCAATCCTGCTAACTCATTGTTTTTATTTAACATTTTTTTTTTACAAATACGAACCAATTGGTCCCCCCCCCCATCTGATTTACATAGATACTTACTGGTTTAGTTGCCAGTTTCTCACCTTTAGGGAAATCAAAATGAATGCTAAATCTCATAATCACATGATTAAAACAATGAGGTCCTCCGGTGCTGAACTATCGTACTTTAAGCTTCGACGATGCACTGGTTCCCCGTATAATTACCATGTGCGTTGCCTGTGTTCCTAATATAAATTTCAATATGGCTGCTGCTAGCAAGTCAATAAGAAGAAGCAACATCATCTGTTATGCTTCTGTGAGATTTGGCGGCCATATTGTTAACTCAGAAGCACGCACTGGTGCCATTTGAGTACACCAGTATTTATTTGAAGAACCAGGGTCCCTGATGCTGAAACTAGAGCACCTCAACACTGGAGGACCTCCTGATTGTTAGTTCATGTGAACTCCTTTCCTATCTGTGTCCTCTGACACAGATATGCCCCCTGCACTCAAACACACCCCTATAAATCCTCCTCACGCATTCTCTTTCTTTCCATGATTCTCCTCCTTGCTTCTGGGGATATCTCTCCCAATCCTGGCTCCTGCTTCATTTGTAATGATCTCGTCCTCACCTCACACATACAACTACTAATCCTTCTGGTGTCAACCCGTCTAGCCTCATACCCATCCCCTATCAACCTCCATCCTCTCTCCCTTTCTCCTGTGCCCTTTGGAATGTACGCTCCCTTTCTAACAAGTTCCTCTCTGTGCACAACTGCTTTTTTTCTCCCTCTCTGCTGTAAGCGGGACTTGGCACACTGACTTTGCACTCTGCACTTGAAGCTGCCCTCTGTTATGCTGGCCTTTCTGTCTACCATATTCTTACCCTCATGGCAGGGAGGGAGGCATGTGCTCCTCTCCTCAATCAGCCGTTACCGAATCCTTCCTATTCCTCCCTCTCTTTCTTTTCCTTCTTTTGAGGTTCACACTTTCCAGCTTTTTTCTCCTCTCCCTCTAAACACGGTGGTCATCTATCGGCAACCTACCTTTACTCATCCCCTTCTGTCTTTCTTTCTCAATTCGAATCCTGGTTCTCCTTTCTCTCATCATCCTCCCTTATTTTTCTCCTTGGGGACTTCAACTGCCATATTGATGACCCATATCTCCCTTAGATTTCCAGCTTTTTTTCTTTAACCTCTTCTTTTGGCCTTCACCAATGGACTGCAGTTAGCACCTAAAAGGATTTCCACCACCTCCACTTAGTTTTCACAAAAAACTTTTCTGTCTCTGATTTCTGCATTTCCCCCTTTGCTCTCTCTGACCTTAATCTCATCTAATTTACTCTCTCTCAATTATCCCCTTCTCCAAATACATCTATGCCTCATTTCTGCAGAGACTTGCACTCTGGTAACCTACCAGCTCTTGATTCCATCTTACGCTCCTTCCTCTCCTCTCTCTGCACTGCTCCAGACTCAGACAACCTGGTCACGAACTACAACTCTGCCTTATCCTCTTCCCTTGATCTACATGCCCCTCTTTTTCTCTGCGGTTCTCGCTCTTCTTACCCCAGGCCCTGTCTAAATGGCCACGGTCGTATATTTTCCTACACTATTCCTCTTAACGTCTCTGGAGGAAATTGCATACGGTCGCAGACTTCATTCACTACAAATTTATCCTATCCAGTTTTCAACTCTGCCCTTGTTCTGGCTAAACAAACCTACTGTTCTTCACTAATCAACACTCACAAGTCTAAATTACATCCCCTCTTCTTTGTCTTTGATTCTCTCCTCACACAAGTCCTCAGTCTGTTCCCTGTTTTTCTTCCTCCATTTCACCTCAGGACTTTGCTGACTATTTTAAGACAAACGTGGATTCAACTCATCAAGACATCCCCTCTTTACCTTCCTCACATTCTGCACCTCTTCCTAACTCTCCTCCTGCCTTCCTCAACTCTTTTGCTACTGTCACAGAGAAGGGTGTGTCACTGCTGATCTCTTCTTCTTCCTCTACCACTTACCCTCTTGACCCCATTCCCTTTCATCTCCTGAAACCCCTTGCTCGCTCCTACTCTAATCCCCTGACTCACATATCTTTAACTCCTCCCCCTGCTTTGGTACCTTTCATCCCTCCTTCAAACCCACAACCATTATAGCTTTACTAAAACACAGCAAGCTTGATCCTACCTGTCTCTCTAAAATCACCCTGTCTCCCTCCAACTTTTTGCCTCTAAACTTCTTGAATTCCTTGTATTCTCTCGCTTGCACCATTTTCTCAGCTTCTATTCTCTCCAAGATCCTTTACAATTTGACTTCTACACTGCTCACTCCACAGAAACAGTCCTCATTAAAAAAAATAATGACCTCCATGCTGTCAAAGATAAAGGTCATTACACTCAACCTCACTGAAGCCTTTGATACTGTGGACCATCCTATTTTCCTTCCCATTCTCCATACACTTGGTATCTGTAACAGAGCTCTATCCTAGATGTCCTCTAATCTCTCCCATTATACTTTCATTGTCTCATTTACAAACACTTCTTTCTTCTCTGTTGATCTCTCTGTGGGAGTACCCCAGGGCTCTGTTGTGGAATCTCTTCTCTTTTCTCTTTAAAGAGTGTACTCTCTCTATGTAACCTTATCACAAGACTTGGATTCAAATATCACCTCTATGATGATAACACACAATTAACGTTTCAACCCTTGACCTTACACCTGCTGTAAGGCCCAACTCTCTGAATGTCTCTCCATTATATCATCCTGAATGGCCCTCCGCTGAGTCGAACTTAACATGTCAAATACCGAGATCCTCATATTTCCTCCCAAACTTGGCCCTACTGCCACATTCTACATTACTGTTGCCAGCACTATCATACACCCAGTATCCCAAGCATACTGCCTAGGTGTCACATTTGACTCCTCCCTCACATTCTTCTCTCATATTCACAATGTAGCTTAAACCTGTAGATTTTTTCGCCATACCATTGCAAAGATATGTTCTTTCTTCTGTTTCTCTACTGCTAAACTCTAACGCAGATGCTCATTCTCTCCTGTCTCGACAATTGTAACCTCCTGCTGTCCAGCCATCCTGCCTCTCACCTGTCTCCCCTTCAAACTATCCTAAACACCTCTGAAATGCCATTCCCCTCAGACTAGACTAGCATCTTCTCTATCCACCTTTACGACCCATCTTAAAACACACCTCTTTAACAAAGCATATGGGTAGCCCAATGGCTAATACGATATACATCATACATCGACAGTGGCCCAGTGCAGACACACTTACCAGAACACCCTTCTACTGTCTCTGTAAGTTCTCCTTACTTACCAGTTAGATTGTAAGCTCTTCAGGGCAGGGGCTCATTTTTCCCAAAGTTAATTTCATTTCTCAGGCGTTTATTTCCATTCTGTGTTATATTATTATGTCACGTGTATTACTGATGTGAAGGGCTATATGCATAGATGGCACTATATAAATAAAGATATATATATATACATACATACAATTATGCAAAAAAAAAAGAAAAGAAGAAGCTTTGCTGATAATACAATGTATTAGGCTTTGGTCCCACTGCGTTCGGCGGGGTGCACGGCTGCGGACCACCAGCCCCTTTCCTCTAGTGTGGAGGTCCCCGCTGGCTCCTTACTACTTGGCTGACTGCGTGCTGTGACGCGTCAGCCGGCCGATGCTGCAAGCTCCTAGTGATTTGCAGCTCTGACGCGTCATGTGGTGCGGCAGTCAGCCAATGAGGGAAGGAGGGGAGGGAAGGAGCTATGGATGGGAGGCGGCTTGGGAGGGGAGCAGGGAAGGAGCTGCGGGGGAAAAGTGTGTGAGTGTATATGTATGTGTGTATGTATGTGTGTGTGTATGTGTTGTGTGTGTGGGTGGTGGTGGGGAGGTGGACGGCACCACGGCACCACGATCTCTGACCTGGCAAAGTTTTACCACGCCCCCCCTCCCCCCTCCCGCTCCCCTCCCGCTCCAGCTCCCGGCTCCCTACAGACCGCATATCACGGTCAATTGCCTGTCAGCGCGCCGCCTGTCTGCAGTGCGGGCGCGCTGACTGAGGGAGTGGGGCCTTAGCCTTAGTCTGTCCTATATACAAGCAGACTAATCACCTTACAATTATGATAATGTTGAGTTACCGATATTCAATAGAAATGCAGCTCTTGTGGAGTCTGATAACGAAAAAGAAGTAGCATGAATGATTTGTAAGCATTGAATATGCCTCTTTTGTATTAAGCAGCAAAGTATATATAGCAGTATCTAACAGCAGAGCAAAAGCCCACATCATACTTATATGAACAGCAACATTCACAAAGTTTTGCACAGATGTAAGTATTGTACAGATGCAAATGTATTGTACTTATTTTATTGTATTTTTTTCTTAACCCACTTGAGTGCTTCCTGACATAGCAGTTGCTGTCCTGAAAGTCATGCTGTGGTGCTGCATGGTGTAATAGTTATGTTATAGAACAGGGGTGGCCAACTCCTGTCCTCAAGGGCCACCAACAGGTCAAGTTTTTTAGGTCTTCGGCTGAGCCCCTGATTGAGCCACAGTATGTTGAAACCGAGATATCCTAAAAAAAACCTTACCTGTTAATGGCTCTTGAGGACTGGAGTTGGCCACCCCTCTTATAGAAGAAGGGTAGGGGGGAGGGGGGCTCAGGATGTACTCCATCAGCATCTACCAAAATATTAAAAGGTTACAGAGGGATGCCTCCTTTATTATTGGGAGAGAGGTTTCCTCTGTAAAATCCCAGTATTCCCTGGCGTCTGTGTTTCTCCTGTACCTTATACATCTCTAGGGCAGTAACTTTTTGGGGTGGCACTAACATTGGGTCAGTTTCTCTGAGCGTGGGTAGTTTGGAAAGACATCTTTATTTTGACTTGGAATGGAGCGCTTCCCTCTTTAATTCTTTGTTGGGGTTTGCCCCAACAAAAGCCCACCATTTTTCTGGGGTATAGTGTTTCCCCCTCCCCTGCTCCTCATGGGCATGAATATAGCTGCTGCTAGGGGCTGGACCTACAGTATGGGAACAGTCTAAAAAGTTTTAGAGCTTTGAGAATAAGTGAGCACCACTGAAATAAGAACCTAGTTAATCCAAGTTTTACAAAATGTATGCATTAATAAAACATCATATTTTATAAATCATGTATGCCATGCTGAATGAAGTGAGGAAAACATCATTTTTTTTACCGTTAGATGTGTTTGTCACTGTTTCCAGTGCTTTTATACTGCTGAAGCACTTCTTTACAAATAATATGCTTAGATGTTCTAGTAGCTTTAAAGTTGCATATATCTCTCATAGGACAGCAACAATTACAGCAAAAAAAGGAAAAGATAAAAGGGGGGGCTCATAAACACAGGGGGTCCATCAAGCCTGAAAATAGTGTAGCACATTAAAAAAAAGAGGACATGATTCAGACACACCTTGTTATGCAATAAAAAAGCAGATTTATTCAAATGTGCCCTTAACTGGAATATAAACAGTTTTTCCTAGCAAGAAAATCTCAGTCAGGCAATCTTATACGTGGTATATAAAGTGATAACCAAAGTCCCATCAAGGGGCTAAAGCCCGGATTTTAGATCTAGATAAATAAAAAGGCAGCAGCACACCAAATTGGAAGAATAGCAAATCCTGTATTACTTTACTTACGGTAATTACATTGCCAATGTTTTGACAATGTCTATGTGAAGACTCTTTTGACATTTTAATGTACTTTGCTACATTAGAAAAATCTCTTACTCAGGACCTCTGCTAATAGTGGGACATCACTACATTAGACAATTATTTAAAAGTTAAGCAGATCCCTACAGGTTGAAGGGTTAAAAAAATACTGTAGTTTGGTTTTCAATCAAAAAAATTTTAAACAAAATTGAATAAAAATTCTAGATTGTTTAGTCAAATTTATGGAATTGATTATACAATCCAAAATAAATGAGAAAATGTCTCTTGTAGAAAATATATAGACATTTCAAAGTAAACGACCAATTCAAAATGATGGAAGAATTTGAGATTAATGATCAAAAACTATATACCGTAAGAATATCAACCTTATGGCAAAGCTGTTATGCACAAAAAAAAACGAAATTAATTTGAAAGGGATCGTATAGCATATCAACAAAACCAAGTGTACATCTGGCAAAAAAAACAGTTTTCCTAACAAAAATCGTAATGAGCGTATACCGTACAGCGGAGAAATCATAATGAAACACAGATTACCCGAAGAGATCCACCACACACACCACCACCCCCCCCCCCCCCCACACACCACCACACACAGATCTATTTTGAAGAACAAATATGCAGAGACTTTCAGTTTTTCTGATGCCTCAGATAGTGATCAGTGTACACATACTGTTTCTTTTTCTAGAAATGAAGACCCTTGGAGACAGGAAGAATATGATCCACAAAAGCAAGAGTTACCACACTTTGGTCGTTATTCTACTAAAGAACACATCTACTCCCCCTCACAATTCATATAAACCTAAGGAAAAAACGGAGGAAGACTAGTCACTTAAGGAAGAGAGGGTGTGGCAAACAAAAGGAAAAATTATTTCTAAAACCCATGAATGCTATCATTAACATTTTGGGTATTAAATTAACTGATGGGAAACGTTCACTTCTTAATAAGGGACTTAATTTTGCTCCACGTGATAATCTTCAATTATTTGACACTTATTGATTTACAGAAATTTGTTAGGAAACTTTCACTAAAAAAGTTATTTGATAAAGATGGCTTAGGTTCTGTGCCCACCACTTCTATGCTAGTTAAGGATTCAGCTCATCTGAACATGACTGGTAGGGTTGAAGAGATTGAGTGTAGACGCTCTAACTTCAAACATTTTTTGTACCTTACAGAACATGAGGTCCATAAAAAAAAAGGAGACACAAGATTCCCTGTCAGACACTTCTTGGAGTATCCACAGAGAGGAACCAACAATTTTTCCTTTAGTGGAATCTAACACATTCCGATAAAGATCAGAAGGGGTGATCATGAAAATACTCTAAATCGCGGAGAAATGTTTTGGATTTTCTCTTTGGGAACATTAACTCCAGGAAGGATGAATGTTGATTGGAAATTACAACATTTCCTTAAATACATTTTAAGGAGGATCTGTGATTTGTTATTTGTATCTGACATTTTATGAATTCTTCATTTGAGATAACATCTTAGATATTATTACAGGGATCATATTTTATTTATTTATTCATCTTTGTTTTGTTTTCATACAGTATTTATATTTATATGTATTTATGTTTGTCAAATGATACCCTCATCTAGAGATTACTCTTTTAGTATACAATTGATTTCAGCGACCTAGGAAGTTTCTTCCACCTTGCATCTTTTCTTTATACATAGTCTTCCCCTATATATATATATAATTCCCCTATATATATATATATATATAAGAGGAACTGTATTACTCAAAACTGTATGTATATATATATATATATATATATATATATATATATATATATATATATATATATATATATATATATATATATACATACAGTTTTGAGTAATACAGTTCCTCTTTTTCTGTACACAAGTACTGAATGCAATGATTCATATATCTTCATATTATGATTGTTACTTAACTCAGCATTGGATTTTTATTCTTGATGTGGTTGCTTTAATAGATTGAACAACAAATTGTGCATTTCATTACTAGCATAGTTCTGTACATAAAAATAGTATGAATAAAATATGTGTTTATGTTACATGTATGCATACTAGCTGTTTATATTAGTTAGTATTATATTTTCTTATGTGCATCCCCTTATGAGCGCACCTTGCTTCATTGCAAATACGATCTGCAACATAAGTGTGGGGTCAAGACCTTCACCAGACAAAGCGCCAGATTACATGAAACGCATCAGAGGTTTTTTTTCGCCATATTCTCTACGTCTATTTTTATGTTGCTATGAGCCGAATAAATGGTTTTTATTTTTAAATGGTATGTTCTAGCCCTCATTCTATACAGCAGTGCACTGCCATCTTTTTCTCATTTCACCGTGGGATTCCTCCTTTCCAAATACTGTAATCTGTGAGCCTGGACTGTTTTCCTGCATTTATACTCCTTACATGGTTGTCTTATTTTTCTTTTGTTAATGGTACACTCAATTAGCGATAAGTGTGCTGAATCCATAAACTGAACGATTTCTGCATAATATTACAAAACACAATAAACCTTGCGGCAATACTGTAGTCAACTTAGTAGTTACTTTAAATATATCAAAATCCCTTATGAATTATGCAAAATAATATACAACACTTCCATTTTGCCCCTTCCAAACATATATGTATACTTATGCATAAAAATAAAGAATATATTACATATATATATTATATACAATATACATACAATATATAATATATATACATATACAGGTAGTCCTCACTATCCAACGTTTCACTTTACAATGAATGGCATATTCAACGCTTTACAATGTCTCCCTATGGGACGCTTGAATGCGTTATCCAACTCTCACCGCCACTGATTAACATGGGACTCACTTTACAATGGTTTCACTATTCAATCCTACTTCCAGAACGGATTCCGTTGGATAACCGAGGACTGCCTGTAATAATATTTGATAATACCCGTGCTGCATAGAGTTACCTGCTGTAAAACAATTATAGAAAGAAATATAACATGGAAATATGCAAAAGATATGCAAATATCACATGTAACGAACGTAAACAGTTGATTAAATTATAGCTCTTATCCTTAATGGCTACAAATTGTTATGTTACAAGCCCCTATGTGACCAGGTAACTGAGGTATCTAGTTTTTGCAGACTATTAACTGGTACCATCATAAATGGATGGAGTGAATTATGGAATTGTATGAATAATTTGCCAGTAAATGCAAGTCAGGTGAATTTTCCATTGCCATTAAGCACATTTCTCAAAGTGTAACTTAAAGTATCCAATTTTATAATGCCCTATCTCAATGCGGTTTTAGAAACTCACATACTCACATAAATCTTCTTAACCCTATTTTTAGCCTTAATTTTGCTGACAAATCTTTTTGCTAAAAAAATATATATATACTGTATATTCTTTACAAGATGAATGTTTGGTGAAAAAGTCTTAAAGGAGCAATCCATGTAATATCTGTCATATGTTTTTTTTTTTTTAATAAATCAGTTATATAGTATTAGATAATACATACTACAATTTTTTTAAATTCAACCCTTAATGCCATTTTTTATGAATTTTAATATACTGAGCATCCTTTGATTTGTGCAGCAGGTGTTAATATTTGCAACACATTGTTGTTTATGATAATGTGTTGCCAATGTTACCAGCAGTTTGACCTGCAAACTGTAACAATATACTGTAGTGTTACCTTAGTAATATAAGAATACATTGTAGTTCCTGAGTTACTGAAGGACTGATTGAAACTGAAAGGCAGCCACTTAGTGAACCCAGGGAAGCATGATCTTTGCTGATCGATTACGAAAGAATGAAATGATCACAACTTGGGTAATTTTTTTAATAAAGGTAATCAAAGGCAGGGTCATTGCAACCAATAGGCAATTGCCTAGAGCAGCATATTTGGGGGTGGCGGAAGAGAGCAGCAAGCGCAGAGCGGCGGTTGGTGGAAGCAAAGGAGGAGGAGGATGGCGGTAGAGGAGGAGGACAGCATGTGGCAGTGCGAGAAGAGGACGGCGGATCCAGGGAGTGCAGCAGGATACTCGGGGAGGAGCATGCCCCAGTGGTCCGACTCCGAAATCTTCACTGACTTCTGGTGTCTGCCGCTGCTGTAGCGCAGCTCCTCCCTGGCCTTCCTGCTTGGCTCCTGCGGTCCTCCGTCCTCTCCTCCCACCACCGGTACCTGACATTGTCCTCCTCTGCTTCCCTGCTCTGCTCCTGCTGTTCTACGTCCTCTTCTTCCACAGCCCCGCCCATCATCATCTTTCTCTGCTGCCATGCTCCTGCTATCTCCACCTCAGACCACCGAAGCCAGGAAGGTGAGAGGAGGAGGAGAAGGAGGAGTAAGAGAGGAGGAGGAGGAGAGGAGTGAGAGAAGAAGAGGAGGAGGGTGAGAGAGGAAGAGGAGAAGGAGGGGGTGAGAGAAGAGATGGCAGGGGTGAGAGAGGAAGAGGAGAAGAATGAGTGAGAAAAAGGAGGGGGGTGAGGGAGGAAGAGGAAAAGGAGTGGCAGGAGAGAGGAGGAGTGGAAGGGGGTGAGAGGAGTCGGAGGGGGCATGAGAGAGAGGAGGAGTAGGAGGTTGAGAATAGAGAGGTGTGGGGAGAGTGAGACAAGAGGAGGAGTGCAGGGGGGGTGGTGAAATGAGAGAGGGTGAGAGGGGGATGAGTGAGAATGGGCTATAATACCCCAAAAAACAAATCTGAAAGCTAAGGGGGGAATGGGTGGGGGGCGCATAGTTGAGGTACGCCTAAGGTACCACATACCCTTGCATCGGCTCTGCATATAAAAAATACCTTTTCCCAAAAGAGAAATGTATAATTTTTTGAAAAGCACCAGATACAGAGGTTTCATGGAGATTACAGAAGAAATATGTCGTGAGCTACATTTTTTGCTTTTACATTGCTCTGATAATAAAATGCAAGATAGATTTTGCTGAATATGTTGTACAATAAATATGCTAATTAAACTGTACATGATTAAGTAGTTTATCCTCTCTCTTTTACTTCCAATTTACAAATGACTAAATAGATTGCAAACTTCAATTTGTTATATGGTGTTTATTTTTCAACTTTCTTGTATTACAGTTTGAAGAGGGAGTAATACATATGCACAGCATTTTTCAGATTATTACAGAGTCTCTGCTCCATTAAGCAATTTACTATCCTTCCTCTGGACCTGAGCGCTGCTCATTCAGCACATTAGGATGAATTGATAACACAATTATAAAGAACACAGATCAGGAACGTTTCCCAGCTCTTATAATTTCAGCAAACCCTTTGGACAGCTAAAATAAAACCATATACTGTATATCTATTTTTTCTTGTATAGCGCTCACATAGTAAATAGATGTTTTTGCCCTATAGAGATTACAATCTATTGTTTGGTGTCTGAGGCACAGGGTGATAAAGTGACTTGCCCAAGGTCACAAGGAGCATTTTCATCTTATTAGACCAGATCTGTGGAATCTCATTTATATAGATTGTACAGGAGGCATTAAATCCCTTTGCAAAGGCTTTAGATAGGGTTCCACACAGTTCCAAGAATAGGCAACAGAGAGTTCCACACAGTTCCAAGAATAGGCAACAGAGAATTCCACACAGTTCCAAGGATAGGCAACAGAGAATTCCACACAGTTCCAAGGATAGGCAACAGAGAATTCCACACAGTTCCAAGGATAGGCAACAGAGAATTCCACACAGTTCCAAGGATAGGCAACAGAGAGTTTTCGTAAATGGAACTTTTCCAGGTTGGGCTAAAGTTGTGAGTGGAGTACCACAAAGATAGGTAGTGAGATCCCTGCTTTTTATCTTGTTTAGAAATGAACTTGAGATTGACAAAGAGAGCTAAGTCTCCATCTTTGCTGATTACTCTAAATTGTGTAAGGTAGTAGTGTTATTTCTCCCCAGAAGGACTTGGATACACTGGAAACTTGGGGAGGTAAACAGTAGATGAGGTTTAATACAGATATTTTCAATCCAGGTGCAAATATTTTTACTGAGTCCAGTTTCCTTTATTTTGTATACTAACCTCTTGTGTGGAACCATATCAAAAGTCTTTGAAAAGGGATTTAATGGGTGTGTGTGTTCTTTTTTTTAAATAATCTGCAGATGGATTGTGAACAATCCATTCGGGAATGGATTTTTCATTGGCTGTGAAAAACAAAATCTATCTGCGGATCAAAGGAACTGCCGGATTCGAGGTGGATCCAAATTCACACAAAAAATAAACCCATTTGTACACATACCTATAATATTATTATTTTTATTGTTTAT
The DNA here is from genome assembly GCF_040206685.1 of Ascaphus truei. Taxonomy (NCBI): domain Eukaryota; kingdom Metazoa; phylum Chordata; class Amphibia; order Anura; family Ascaphidae; genus Ascaphus; species Ascaphus truei. The sequence continues at coordinate 341,648,965 of NC_134484.1, forward strand.
TTGTAAAGTGCCAACATATTCTGCAGTGTGGTACAATTGGGATACAGAGATTCGATAGTTACCTAATCAAAATAAGGACAAGCATGCACAAACAGATACAGAAGGTAATAAGAGCCCTGCTTGAAGAGTTAACAATCTAGAGGGAATGCAAGGCAATGATGATACAAAAGGTTGGCGTATGGTCCATCCAGACAGCTGAACCTATTAAGGTTTGAGGGCGGAAATGTTTGGGGGTGTTACTTAGCATGGACATCATTGGTTCAGCGACACATCTGATCCCAATGGTGCTGGAGGGGAAGAAGGGGAGGTGGGTGGATGTTATGGGTATGCCAGATTCCTTGAAAAGGTGAGTTTTCAGGGAGTTTTGAAATATCTCAAAACTGAGTGTGCGTGGTAGGGAATTTCAAAGAGCGGATAGAATGTACGGGGAATTTAGGGATATATTTGGGGATGAGGACTGAGATGTAAGGAAGGGGGAGGGGGCAGCGGGAGGGGGCAGCCTCGTTGAGAGCTTTATAAGTCAGAACTGAGGTTTTAAATTTGATTCAGAGGATATTGGAAGCCAGTGTAGGGATTTGCATAGTGGAGCAGCAGAAGTGGAGCGGTGAGTACAAACAGACTTTTTCTGCAACCGCATTCACAGACAGATGCCATGGGAGATATGGCTCAACTCCGGCGTATTTGTGAGTCTCCCAGTTATTCTGTGAGACTCGGTAAGTTATATCTTGACATTTTTTTTTTTCAATTGTCTAGCAAACCGTGATGTGCACAAATTGTATTCATGTAATCTAACTAGATGCTTTAAATTACATACAGTAGTATCATTTTCTGATCTCTGGGCTTTTGTGAGTACAGCCTATCATTCAACCATGTGATTGGGTACCCCATAAGCAACTTCCGTGGGGCAAACTTTTGTGCAAGCTACTGTACAGTAGAGGCAACGTTTATTCTAACATTTGCCGTAAACTAGCCGGGTTACATTCTGGGTATGTGCTGGGTATGTGCTGGGTATGTTCTGGGCTAGTTTGAGGCACGTTTAAGGCATTTCTGCATTGACTAACGACCCATAGGATTAACACAGCAGGGATCCCTGGCAGTCCAATTCAGTTTGAATTGGACTGCCAGGGACCCCCGCTGTTAATCTGATAGGCCATTAATCAATGCAGAAATGCTGGGGCTAGTTTAAGGAAAGTTTAAGGCATGTATTCAGAATGTACCTGGGTGTTTCCTGGGTTTTTTGGGGAATTGCCACTGGTTTTTGTTCGAATAAGAGTTGCCTCTACTGTATAACAAGTCAGAATCAGAAACCATTCTTGACATGCAGTACCGTTAAGCAATGGACGAGAGATGTTACATGACAGATTCATTGATTTCCTATAACCTAAATCTTCAGTAAAAGTTATCTTTGTGATATCTGAAAGGGGAAGAGGATTTGTACGGATAACTGACCATGACAGCTTTCCCTGAGTAAACACAGATAAATGTCTTCTTGTCTTACTCATCCTGCTTGTTTTTATGTGTTGTTGTTGCTGTCACTTACCATTATGCACTTAATAAGCCTGGGCAAGAAACAAATAAAATCTGATACATTTGGACAAATTGCACTCTGCAAATTGTGTATGGATAAATCCATATGAATGGAAACATCTGTTAGTTACAAATGTTTAGATGTGATCTCATATAATACTATATTAGACAATAGATTGGCTATCAATATTACATGAATTTCAGGTAATCCATCAGATAAAGTATATTAAAATGTGACTTTAATGTGTTTGAATATAGGCGAGGAGCATCACGTTACAGTAAATGCAGTGCAATGCTCTTTATAGCGAACACGCCGAATATGAAAAATTAATGTGAGAAATTTTTTGAAGAAGCTCTATTTTAAATTAGTATTTGTATTTTCTAGAAAAATAGATAGAGTATCCACCTGTCAACAGTGTTGGTCTACTGGCCATCATCACATGTTAACTACTACAGTAGATACATTCATTTTCAGACAAAGATAGTATGCAAACTGTTGTCTGGTGGCTGTTCATGTATACTCAGCCAGAATAGCAGACAATAGCAAGCTATACTAGACTTTGACAGGGGAACATAGATACTCTTTCACAGATTTCCACAGACAAAGATATTGTTTCCAATAGTTGCACTCACCGCTAAATATGTATGTGGGTGTATATATTTATGCACGCAGAGGTAGCACCTGGCACTCTAACCATGTACACATTATTATTTCACTAATGCAAGTTTTAATACATTAGCCGGAATCAATGGAGCTGCGAGTTAATAAATCACGTAATTTGTGTGCAAAATCAAGTGATTTAGGAACTCAATGGGGCCTATTCTAGTAGTCTTCATAAAACACTTATCGTCCATTTTTAGCTGTTATCGGGCAAAAATGCCTGTAGCTATTCAGAAAGCCTCGATAAGTGGGTGGCGAATGCATTTTTGTCTCTCATCAAAAACACATCGCCAAGTGAGCCGCAATAAACCCGTCATTGGCAGTTTTGAGATTTGTGCAATTCTAGTAGCCTCGATTAGGTTATCGAGGCTCTAGAATGGCGAATTCCTCTGAAAATCCTCTAGCCAGAAAAAGTTGGCGTGAAGCGGGTGAGAAGCTTCTGAGGGTGTGGCGAGAGGGACTTAGGGGAAAAATGCATTTTTCCAGCATTGGATTGATGCCGGGTGTCTCCGGAGCTGATACACATTAATACCAGCACCGGAGGCCCCCGGCATGAATCAGATGTATGAATAATGCATTTACAGGCAACTTCATTATCTTAGCGGCTAACCGCTAAGGCAATGAAGGGGTTAACTACCAGTGCCATGTTTATTATGGGTAGCGGAGGTGGGTGAAGGTGGTATTTTGCCCTTGGCGGGTATTTAGGCCTTGCGGGGGGAGGGGGGTTGCGGGTGAAGTTAACCCCTTCATTACCTTAGCGGTTAATATCACTATGGTAATGAAGGGGTTAACCCATCCCGCCTACCCGCCCGGTATGTATAAACACCCACCAAGGGCAAAATGCCAACATCACCCATCCTTGCTACCCCCAATAAACATTCAAAACATTAAAAAACAAAACAAACTTACTACCCACCTTCTCTACCCCCATCAACCCCCCAACACATATAGTATAGTAATGGGCAAAATTACTATTATCCAGATATGGATAATAGTTAATTTGCCCATTCTAAATCAAACATTAGCCAGCCAGCATAAATAAAGTAAATACAACTTCTACTTACCCCTGCCCTGATGAAGGGTGTCCTCATCACCATACTCCAGGTCCATGTCCTCTATTGGCAGCAAGAGTACAAGACAAAATACAATCTAATGGCCCCTTAATAACCGCTATAGTAATTAAGGAGTTAACCCACCCTCCCCCGCTACCCACCCAGGAGACCTAACCACCCACCCCGGCACAAGTACCCCAACTCTCTACCCATTGATTGGCACAGTGGTACATCATACCCATATAATATAGGCATGATAAGCCACTATAGCAGTCGATGACCAACCTATACAAAAAAATCATCAAGCATAACAATACACAACAATTAAAGAAATACACAAGCACCTAAACACCCCAACAATAAAATAACTACAAGGCCTCAACTACACATCAATAAAATTATTCCAACACCAAAAACCGCAAACGAATAAAAATTATGTTGAACCAAAATACTAGAATACAATTAGATACACACCAACCAACAAAACAATTCAAGAAATAAAACTACTAACCAATGCTAAAATGTAATAAAAACAAGCCATCCAAAAACCAAACAATTTAGTGAAAACAATTAATAGAAAAAAAAATAACAATCAATTGTAAACAAGCATTTGCCAAAAATTGCATTGCCTGTCACTGTATTTATCTGTACCCTAGGGCACATATTAATAGATTAGCAGTCAATGGGCAATAAAGAACATAAAAAATAAATAAATACAATAATACAATCTGAAAAAAGACAATTACATACATTCAATATTTAAGCTCTTGACCCGCGAACTCATCCACTGCAATCCGACTCCATCCTCCTTGAAGATCAGCATCAAGTAAAAAAAATCTTCTCTCTTTCATCTTCTATCTTCTATCTTCTTCTGTCATTCTCTTCTTATTTCTTTAATCTTCTATATTCTTTAGATGTAATCCAAAGTACCCCATGGTAAATCCAGCAATGGAAGTTGCCTCAACGTCTTCTTGAGCTGAAATGAGACGGAACAGGCCTGATATTGGGCCTGTTACGTCACATTTTAGGGTCAGATGGTACAGCTCCAATCCAATTGGATGCTGTAGCATGTGACCATTTTTTGTGGTAAGGATGAGATGTCATTTCCAAGAGAGGTACGTCACATCCTTAAAACCACATGGCTCATATCACATATTGCAGACAATCTCATTGGTTCCTGTACCATGTGATATGTTCCATTTGTTAAAAAGGATGTGACATCACTTTAAGAGATGATGTCACATCCTTTAAAACGAATGGAACATATTACATCGTACAGGAACCAATGGGATAGTCTGCAATCCCATTGGCTGCAATACCATGTGATATGAGCTATGTGGTTTTAAGGATGTAACCTACCTCCATTGGAAATTACATCACATCCTTAAAAATAAAAATTAAAAAAAGCCGGTCACATCATACAGCGTCCAATCGGATTGGAGCGGTACCATCGGAACATAATACAAGCCCTTCCCCTCGGGTATAAAAGCTGACACCACCAAATTGAGGTTGATGATTATGGGACGGTGTGATACCCTTTCCCTATCAGTGGGTTAAGGCGATTGGGAGGGGCTCTTGGGGCCTCAAGCCCCGGGTTTCTGCTCCAGGGCTGGAGGACGATCATCCTGTTGCACAATAACAATGTCGTTGGACCAATTATGGTGTGTGATTATTGGGATGGAGTATTGCCTGTGGGGACCATCCTGCATCCAGCAGTATCCTCATAGGATGAAGGCGCTGCACAATGAGAACCACACGAAAGCCTGCCCTGTTGCTGCTCCCAAACTCCAACTGCGGAGCAACTCACACCTCCTGAATCAGCAGGTGAGCTACAGTACCCATGGAAACACCCATGTAGTGGCTAAAATTGTACTTTCCTGACCGGTTATACTGTACCTTATGGGTGGGTCAGCAAACCAAACACTGTTTAGTAAATTAAAGAATTATATCCATTATGTTGTAATGCCAGTAATGTTCTTGGTTGTAAGAGCATGTTTAGAAAACTGTCATTCTTAATTGTAAAAGTAATAGTTAATTATGCCCATTATATTTACTTTATATAGAAGTTTTAGAAATAAACTAATTATTTAACATTTTGTGAAAGAAGACTCATTGATTTCCTAAAAATAGTTAGTCCAACATTGGCCATTGCTGTACTGTAGCTTGAAATTGGATAGAGCTATCCCCTAGGTAGCTGATCAAAAGATTGGAGCAGAATTAGTGCTGGCACTCTAGAATATAGATGTGGTTTTGAATGTTTTCATGCCTAAGAGATTGACTACCCAAATTCAAAGCAGCATCCAGTTAAATAGGTTCTTTTTCCCTGGCTACATTAACATCGCCTCATGCTGGTTTGCTAATCAACAAAAAATCAATTAAAAAACACATTTATGTACTGGCACAATTTAAATTGAGCATAGTGGTGTTTAAATTACAGGTTTAGGCATGGTGTAGATTTTGTTTTTGTAAACATTAGGCAATTCATATAATATTGCATGAGCTGTGTGCTCATTTGCATGCCATTACCCAGAATCCATGGCTGCAGTGGATGCATTATATACTAAGAGATAATGGTGAAAGGCAGGATTTCAGATCTGTCTGAGCCATGTGATTGTGCTCACAAGTGTTATTTGTATTTGATATCATTTAAAGATACTGTAAAGATACTTCAGTGTTGAAGTTACTGTACCTAGATTTGTCTTCAATAAGTTGCATGGCAAGCATTCTTAAGTTCTTGTACAATTCATACCACACATATAAGAATATAGATTTACAGTACATTTACAATCTCCTGGTGGCATACTGTATGCAGTAAGCCATGTCAGCGTTATTTACCAAACAATTCTATTTGTATTTACATCGATAGAAAACAAATCCATAAGACTCTCTCCACTGATTAGTCTTTCAGTGCTGGAATGTCTATGATGGCAGAGTGCCATGGGTATTGTGGCTCCAGCGTCATGCAGCTATTTTATTACTGGTCCTTGACCAGACCCATAGAGTCAGGAGTTGAAGAGGAAGCTTTTCTTTTCTCTTTCAATCATTGCTGCGACTCTCAGACAGATGCGGTCATGATCAGCTATACACACAAGAAAAAAAAAGGGGAATATTCAGGGACATAGGGCCTCATGCAGTAAGGCCCGATAAAATCTTTTCACCAAGTGTGGCGGATAGGTGGGGGATCGGCCTTTTTTTGGTGATTTGCCCTCGCAGTATTCAGTAAGGGCCGAATCCTTCCGATCCCTGCCGAAGCACTGCGAAAGCAAAGCTGCCGATGAGCCTGTGCCGATACAGGCTGGCTCCCGATAAGCCTTCCGATAGGCCTTGTCTGCCGATAGATGTTTGCAGCAGAGAGAGACAAGCCGCTCTCTCAGCGCAAACATCGGCAACAAATAAAGTATTTTTAAACAACTTTTATTCATAGTGTACATGTGCAGGGGGTCTCCGGAGTTGAACCGCATTGGTTTCAAGTCGGGGGACCCCCTGCTCCCCGAGATACAGGCCCCTTTATGAGGTGCCGGTATCCCTCTGCATTTAAAGGTCCCGATCACGTGACCGCGGCATGTAAACAAAGCAGAGGGATACCGGCACCCCCTAAAGGGGCCTGTATCTCGGGAAGCAGGGTGTCCTCGGACCTAAAACAAAAATGCTTCAGCTCCGGAGACCCTCTGCACATCTACACTATGAGTAAAACACACACATCAATAAAGACTCGTTCCTTATCTTACAGGGTATCTGCTACGGTAGCGAAGCAGCATTAATATTTATTTAATAATAGTGTACAGTGAGCAGGGCGTCCCCCGAGCTGAACCGCATCACTTTGTGGACCAGGGACCCCCTGATTCCCGAGTTACAGGCCCCGGAATGTGTCATCGGGTGGCAGTGTCGCCGCCATCTTTATAGCGTCCCATTCGCGACGTGCCCGCTATAAATATGGTGGCGACACTGGAACCGATGCCCCAAACTGGGGCCTGTAATTCGGGAAGCAGGGGGTCTCTGAGACACAAATTAATGCGGTTCAGCTCAGGGGGCCCCCTGCTTCCGCACAATATTATTAAAAATACATAAATGCTGCTTCATTACCATAGCGGATAGCCACTAAGGCAATGAAGGGGTTAAGGCAGAATAGCATGTTTATTGGGGACATTTGCCCCCAATAAACATTGCAATACACAACATACACCCCTTGTGTATGTAAAATACATAAACAACAATAAATACATTAAATACATATAGTACTCACCACCCATGTCCGGCTGCCACGATGAAGGCCGTCCTCATCTTCATCCTGCCCATGCCCCATCCGCTTCTGCAAAACAGACACAATAATTAAAACATCCAATGTAATGTCCCCTAACCCCTTAATCACCATAGCGGTTATTAACCGCTACAGTCATTAAGGGGTTAACCCACCATCACCCACATACCCTCCCACACTAACCCCCCAACCACCCTCACCCACTACCCACAGGGGAGTCCTACCAAATACCCTTGGGGCCAATAACCAAATACCCTTGGGGCCAATACCCCCTCCCCCAGCACATACAGTACAATAATGTGCCAAATAACTATTATCCACATAGGGATAAGACATTATTTGGCCATTATTAAACACATTAAATACCTTAATAAAATAAAGAAAATTCTACTAACCTCATCAATAAGAAGGCTCCGTCGCCAGCATCATCCTTGGGGTCCGTTGCCAAAATAATAAATAGGCAATACATCTCAATTACATTAACATACCAATGAACCCCTTAATCACCTTATCGGGTACTAACCTCAAAGGTAATTAAGGGGTGAAGCCATCCTGCAATGGCAACACCACTTATGCATAACATCCTCAATGAATTAAAAAGCAATTTCCTAACCAAATCTCATATAATCATTCAATCTGAAGGCTCAAATGCCACTTAAAACATTGCATTTACAGTGTATACATGTAGCATAACATGTAAACTGCATGTACACGCTGCAAATCAATGTTAACAATACAGTAATCCAACTCAAATATCCTGACATCACAAGAACTATATTATGTAAGCAAATAAAGTCAACATCAATGAATAAACACACATGAATTACATCCCTAAACAATTAAAATACCATCCATACCAATTACACAATTAACTATAGCTATCGTAACAGAGAACAACTTGAAAACATACAAAAAAGGACACCAACAATTACAATATACTATAGCAAGCCTCTCCATAACCTACAGTACAGCATACAGCCCAAAACTTACATCTCTCTAATAATAAAATACATTTAACACACATCTATGCATAGCAGCATAGCCACAATCATTTACAATACAGAAAATCAAGCTTTAAAAACACTATCATTTCTTACCCTGTATGTATATATCTCTCTAGACATACATACATACATACAGTGGCAAGAAATGATATGCATAAAAAAAAAATCAAGACATGAAAAAGCAAAAAAAAACACAGTTACATTAAATACATTTCTTTATTTAACTTACCATTACTTGCCCCCACCGACTCCCATTGATCAGCTTACTCACAAACCAATCCACGAACAGGAACCCATAAAATAAAAAAACATAAAATAATAAACATGAAAATAATAAAACACGACAATCCATGTGTCTTCTAGTTGTAATCCATCTTCATCTGTATTCTTCTACCTTCTTCCGGGTTCTTCTTGCCGTCCGGTGCCACGCCCTGGTCTTCTTTCTTCAGAGGAGGTCCTTCCTCCTCGGCGTCTGGCTTCAAAATGAGACGACATAGGCTTTTAAAGGCCTATGACGTCACATTTTCGTCATATGGTTCCCACGGCCCTGATTGGGCCGTGAAAACTATGTGTTTTGGCCGATGTAAAAAAAAATGATGACGTCACTTAAAGGCAATGACAGCACAGCCAATCAGAATGGCTTTGCTGCAATTGCTTTTAAGATGACGTCATGAAAAGACACATGGCTGGACTCACATGGTACGGCAGCCAATCAGAGCGTGGGAAGTCTATCCCTACTCTGATTGGTTCAAGTACCATGTGACAGAGGCTTTCAATGACGTCACATCCTTTCTCCCCCAAGCCTCTGTCACATGGTATACTAGAGCCAATCAGAGTAGGGATGGAGTTCCCACGCTCTGATTGGCTACCGTACCATGTGGGGACGGCCATGTTTCTTTTCATGACGTCATCTTAAAGGCAATTGAAGCAAAGCCATTCTGATTGGCTGTGCTTTCATTGCCTCTAAGTGACGTCATCTTTTTTTTTTTTAGGGAGGTGAGGTATCCCTGAAACAGTCAAGGGATCCCTAGTTTAGGGAGGGATGCCCAGCTAATGACCAGATCACCCTGAACCCAGTATAGGAGTTCAGGGTGTGGTTCAGTTATAAATAAGACTTTTGTTAAGGTTTAGTCTAAAAGTCAGGTTTTGCAGAGTGTGAGGCTAGTGGGACTAAAAAGTACAAGTTCTCATTCTATCCCTCATCACCAAAAAGACGTAGACATTTTAGCAGCATAAAAGTGAAAGGTTTATACTTTATTAAAGTAAGGTTCAGAGGGTGTTATACTGTATGTATAAAAAACCATTTGCATAGGAGATTTGATGGCTACTCCTACGCCTTCTAGCTTCAAAGGCAATCCAGGATATGGAGGTGTCAAGACCATTTGGTAGCAAGGAGGAACAGGGCAAACAGGTCCAACTGCCATATGGGTTTTGGCAGAATTTGCGGAGCCAGCTCTGCAGCAGATAGCCATGCCAATTTCTCTGACATCATCAGCCAGATGAGCCACACTCTGATTAGCTGCTGAGAAATTTCTTAGGCTTTTTGATTGGGCTGTATGTTTTCTGTGAATGAACCTGAGAGATTTTAAAAACCCTTACGCAACTCAGATTTTCAGTTTCTAAGGTTTCTCTAAAGTTGCTAAGGGTCTTCTACATTTCTTAGGGACTTCTAAGTTTTATAAGTTAGTTTTAAGTTTTCCAGATTTCTAAGGCTCTCTAAAGTTTTCTGACTCTAAGCAGTAAGTGAACTTCAGCCCTTTGGAGAGTGAGAGGGAGCCAGGACGTTTGGAACGGCATGGCGATTTTCGTTCTAATACTTTTTAGGGTAAGCTTTGGCAATACATTTCTACACCTAGGAAAGTATAGTTTGTTTTCAACCCCCAATGCCCCAGTAAGTGTGCCTTTTTGCAGTAAATCTTTTAACATTATGTGTTTGTCTTTGCCTGTGAATAAATTTACAATTTATTTCATTAACTCGTTTTGCTCAGTGAAATGATCCTAGTATAAAGGTGTAATTGTCTGGTCTCCCGTGACACGGGACATGTAAAATTATTTGTCTGTACTTGTAATGCATTTTTTTTTTTTTAGTACAAGTGATGTCAAACTCTGTGCAATATGAAACCTTTAAGTTGAATTCCCTGAACATGTGGATAGCCGATGAACTATAATCTAAAGAGAAATATGGCATCAGTCACACTAATGATTCCATAGTAAGAAACGCTTGAGTTCACAGCCTCTAATGATTCAACAAAGAAAATCTGTACATGGAAAGGTTAACCTCAACATCCTTTCCACCACTAACTAGGCAGACATTTCAACTGTAGTCACACACTGCACATCCACACATCAATCATAGAGAGAAGTTGACTTCAACTTGACATACAATGCACCTAGAGGGGACTTTTAAATTGTTGTTTAAATGAATGTTAATGTGAATCTCTGGTGGATCACACAGTTTATATGTACTTATACCTATAGTCCTTAAACTCTGATGATGTGTTTGACACTATACACTGATATTGATCGTTAGCATTGCCCTTTACGTACTATTTCCCAGATTAACTAATAGCACATTTATTGCTGTGCTATTTTTTTTTAAACGGACACAAAAATCCATCATAATTAGTCATTCACATGCTATTTATTAAACGTGATCACCCCTAATTATAAAGCCTCTTGGAATACTACTCTGTGTAGATTTTCAACTTGTATTACTTTTGCATGGGCTCTGCAAAAGTTAGAAGATACTGTATGTGGTATGTAAATCTGTCACCTTGGATGGACACTGTAAACTATTAATGTCCACATAAGAGAGATCAGAAGTCACTCATTAAACAAAACAGCAAGCGAGAAATTTAATATTCAGTCAAAATTGAGGGGCGCAGCAAGATGGATAAAGAAGAAAGATCAAGCCCTAACTTTGGATTAGTGCATTAAGAATCCAAAGGCATTTTCGACTAATTTGATGTGTCCCTAATGTTAAATCTGATTATTTTTTTTGCCCATAATTTGCATAACATGGGAATTGTTTAAGATCTGTTCAACATGGGTTAAGGTGGCATGAGCCATTCTAATACCCAAGTATAGCAGGGGAGTAGTCTTGAAGGAAGTAAAGTAAATCAGACATCATGAAACCCATCATGGCTTGTGTTGTCATTGGAGTTTGGGACCTTATGTTTTAGCGCATAAAATGTGTGAGTTTTAACACTAAAACTTCACTGCTCTTCATATCTGAATCTTCACTGAAATTGAAAAGTTAGGCCACATTAAACATGGCAGATTTGTATGATCTTTGTAATACGAGGAAAAATAGCATGAGAGTTGAGTTATATATTACACTTCATTATGAAATGCCCTATAAAGGAAGAGAACCCCCCATATGACCTATTTTAGGAGGACACTCCAGGTGTTGTCCTTTAAAGCAGATTACCAACCTTACCATTTGTAAAAAAAAAAAACATTACTAGCTGATTTTTATTTAAATCTTTATTTGAAAGGGTCCAAAGCCTGCAGTAGTGTTTACATGAAAAATTCCACAGTTTATTCTCACTTTCTCTGCTTCACCAAGCAACACATAGCTGTTTTCCATGCAGTTTATTAAGGGTATTAGCCGGGGAAAAAAATCTTATATTATTCTTTTCAGATAAGGTTATTTGGGTACTACTATTGTCACTGAGGAGTTTATGTTATATCCGATTAAGCAGCTGATCAGGCTTTTTTTGGATTAAGTTCATGGAGAATTTCATCTGTAAATGGCCTATTTGCCCGCTTTGCCTTCAAATACTTTCTGAGCAAGCTACCCGTCTATCTGAACAAGCTCCTGACCCCTACCACATTCAGCACATATCATCTGAGATCTGACTCCAAAAGACTGTTCATGGTCCCAATGTTAAGCAATGTATCCGGCCGCTCCTCCTTCTCTTACCGTGCACCCCACAACTGGAACAATCTACCGGAGACTCTAACAGCCGCCACCAGTCTAAGTTCTTTCAAAACTAAAGCTGTCTCACATTTTAATCTGGTCTGTAACTGTTGCATATGCCTATAATATATATTATCTTTAACTGTGCATGCAATGTCTTGTATATAATGTATACCCTGTTCTCTTAACTATGTATTTGTAACCATGTTTTTTTGTCATCATAACTCTATAACCCAGGACATACTTGAAAACGAGAGGTAACTCTCAATGTATTACTTCCTGGTAAAACATTTTATTAATAAATAATAAGCCCCTCAGTGAGAGTCAATTACACTGTTTAAATAATCTGTGAGCAGGGAAAAATGAGAGATCTGAAACATCCTATTGTACAGTATTGTGAAGACATCTTTAATCAATTTTACTCAAATAACCATGTAGAAGAAACTGTCCCTTTAAATATCTCCTTCACCAACTCCTCATTTTGCTCAATGAACGCTTCCCAGATTAATCACTAACAATAGAAAAGCCAAGTACAAAGAAGTGTGATACTGTACATTGACTACGAGGTTCCTATTCAATATGCTGTAACCTTCCTTGCTTGGGGAGATCTAAGCTCCATTTATTTGCTGATGGCTTCACAGCATTTTAAACAGGGTACAAGAGACATTTTCAAAATGACACTCGTAGCATATATTTACCGTGACTTCACTTCTTCTCAAATTATGCACTTCTTTTTACCAGCCTCATTATGTCTCTAACTCTATTCATATATCTCCATCTCTCCTTCCTTCATCACTTCTCTGTTCACATGAACTGCTTTCTTACCTGCGTCCTCTGACACCACACAGCTATATCCCCTGCACTAAAAAGCACCCCTACAAATCATCCTCACACATTCTCTTACTTTCCATGCTTCTCCTCCTTGCTTCTGGGGATATCTCTCCCAATCCTGGTCCCTGCCCTATTCCTACATGCGCTCGTTCTCGCCTGCCAATTGCAAACTCTACTCCCCCTGGTGTCAATCCCTCCAACCTCATACCCATCCCCTGCCACACTCCCTCCTCTCTCCCTTTCTCCTGTGCCCTTTGGAATGCTCGCTCCCTTTCAAACAAGTGCCTCTCTGTACATGACTTCTTTCTCTCTCACTCTCTGCTCCTATTTGCTATAACTGAGACCTGGCTCACTCAGTCTGACTCTGCGCTGGAAGCTGCCCTCTCTTATGGTGGCCTTTCCTTCTCCCACACCCGCGCACTGATGGCAGGGGTGGAGGCGTGGGGCTCCTGCTCTCCTCTCTCTGTCATTACCGAACCCTTCCTATTCGCCCATCTCTTGCTTTTCCCTCCTTTGAGGCTCACACTGTCCAGATTTTCTCTCCTCTCCCTGTCCATGTGGCGGTCATCTATCGCCCACCTACCTCTACTCATCCCCCTTCTGCCTTTCTCTCTCACTTTGAATCCTGGCTCTCTTTCTTCCTCTCCTCAGACTCCCCTGTTCTTCTCCTTGGGGACTTCAATTGCCACATTGATGACCACTCTCTACCTTGGGCCTCCCGCTTTCTTTCTCTAACCTCTTCTTTTGGCCTTCAACAGTGGACTGCAGCCAGCACCCACAAGGATGGCCACTACTTAGACCTGGTTTTCACTACAAACTTCTCTCTCTCTAATTTGTCCATTTCCCCTTTTCCTCTCTCTGACCATCACCTCATCTCATTCTCTCTATTTTGCTTCTCCCCTTCTACAACTCCATCTACCCCCCGGTTCTGCAGAAACCTGCGCTCTATTCACTTACCTGACTTTGAGTCCACTTTACGCTCTTCCCTCTCCTCTCTCAGCTTTGCTACAGACCCTGACAACCTGGTCAGGAACTACAACTCTGCCTTTTCCTCCTCTCTTGATCTACATGCCCCACTTTCTCTCTGCCGCACTCGCCCTTCTAACCCTAGACCCTGGCTAAATTCCCACACACGCATGCTGCGTTCCTCCACTCGTTCCTCTGAATGCCTCTGGAGGAAATCTCATACACTCGCAGACTTCCTTCACTACAAATTTGTGCTATCCTATTTAAACTCTGGCCTCTTGCAAGCTAAACAAGCCTACTTTTCTTCTCTAATCAACATGCACAAGTCTAACCCACGCCGACTGTTCTCTGTCTTTGATACTCTACTCAAACCACCCTCAGCTGCCTCTCCTTCCTCCTTCTCCGCTCAGGACTTTGCTGACTTTTTTAAGGAAAAGATGGAATCCATACGGCAGAACATCCCTTCTGTTTCTTCCTCCCATCCTACACCTCTTCCTAACTCTCCTCCTGCCTTCCTTGACTCTTTTTCCACTGTCTCAGAGGAGGATGTGTTGCTGTTGATTGCCTCTTCTCCCTCTTCCACTTGCCCTCTTGACCCCATTCCCTCCCATCTCCTAAAACCTCTTGCTCCTACTATAATCCCTTCACTAACACACATATTTTTAACTCCTCCCTCTGCTCTGGAACCTTTCCATCCTCCTTCAAACATGCAACAGTCATACCATTACTCAAGAACAGCAAGCTTGACCCTTCCTGTCTTTCTAACTATCGACCTGTCTCCCTCCTGCCTTTTGCCTCTAAACTCCTTGAACGTCTTGTATGGTTGTGTATGGTCTTGTGTGGTTACAGTTTGTCTTAAAGATACAAGAAATTGTGTTTATGACATGTCAAGACCCATCATGTGTCTGTGCTAATCTACAAAGAGGGCTTAATTAG
The DNA here is from genome assembly GCF_040206685.1 of Ascaphus truei. Lineage (NCBI taxonomy): Eukaryota > Metazoa > Chordata > Amphibia > Anura > Ascaphidae > Ascaphus > Ascaphus truei. The sequence goes on from NC_134484.1 coordinate 341,664,122, forward strand.
GGTGGTGGGGGCTGGGCTATCACTGATGGCCCACTAAAAGTGAACTATATGTAGTTTATAAGACTATAGACGATAGCCAGATCCCAGGCTGTCAGCCTCAAAGAAAACAGTAACATTCTTGAATGATCACTTGTGCATCCCAGAGAGAGGTGACAAATAGGCCACCACTTAGTTGGAGGACATTATTAAAAATGAGGATATCATGTGATGACATGTATTCTGAATTTTTTAAAAAAGGTACATATTTGGCATTGTTCCAATAAGACAAGTCCAGTAATTTCACACTCTCCATGATTACGGGTGCCAAAGACAGATAACTGTTTCTCCTATGAAAATAAACATTAGACTGCAAAAGTAGATGTAGGCATGCATGTGGAGAGCACAGATGCAACCGTGAAGTTGGCGTCTGTCTAAGTATTAGGTAAATGGTGTTATAAGTGTTTCTATATTCAGTCAGTCTTTTAAACGTCAGAAGATAATGTTTTTTTTTCTTGTCAGAAATGTTACGCAAGTAGCTGATTTATGACAGGGGTGGGTCTTATGTGTGTTTCAATGGAAGAAAGTCTGGGCATAAATGTTGCATGTTTGAATCAGAATTCAACAGAGGTGTGTTTTGGGATCAGAACTCGTGAATTCTCTTCTACTCCGCTGACCTCTCTGGGACAGGACCTATGACATGGTAAAGTATAGGGATTTCTGTTTGTTGTATCCTTTTATTTTAATAAACGGTTCTGCATGTATTTAACTCTATGTTCTTATAATAACCTTTTCCTGTAATATAAGCACTGTCTTTTTGTATTTTAAAGCCAAACTTTAATAAGTGATGCTTTGGGCTCTGATTGAACTGGTTGCACTTTGTAGACAGTAAAGTACATTTTTGGACACTTTTCTACAACAGATTTTTGTGTGTTAAGTGCATAGTTTTATATCAATAAACAGGACCTAAGACCCTGGCAGATAAATATAATTACATCTTTTATTTGCATATGTCTTGGGTGTTGGCAATGGATAGATATGATTGCATCTGAGTAAGGGGAAAATATTAATTAATTGAAAGAACCGTGTGCAGGAGAAAGGTGAGTTGGCTAGAGTAGCCAGGTGTATTAACCCTGGTTGCATATCTAAGTCACGAGCTCACAAGGATGCTGTCAGGTGGTATATTGGGACAGAGTGAAGGAAGATATTACTCATTTGAGGGACCTTTGCAGAAGGTGGGTCAGCTAGGTAGCTGTGTATTAACCCTCGTCCCATGTGCAGCTCACAGGCTTGCCATACGTGACAATTACTAAGATAAGTTGCTTAGGTTTGAATTTCTCTGAAAATCTGGTGTTTTGGTAGCCCTCAAGGACTAATCTTGAGATCTAGGTTTAGATGGAAAGTAGAATCATTGTAAGCATGAGAAGATATAGATATCATTTTAAGAAATTCATACCCAACCAGGGATATACAGTCTTAATCCAGCACGTACTGGTATTATACTAATATTACATTTGTAATATTATTATACCTTTATACAATAATGAACAATTAATTGAAATCAGCTATTCAACTGGTAGTGGTGGTACTGTTGCTCAGAGAATCAGATTATGTCAATATTTGCTGGAAACTGGTAAATACCTTACAGTACATCTTCTGTCCCTTTACAAGACTTTCTATTACAGCATTAGGATTTACTATGACTGTAAACCAGTAATTAAAAACTTGTGAGACTATCCCTTCTTTAGCAGCCTACAAGGGAGTGAATTGTTAACTTCCTCACTGTGCATGATCTGAAGAACACACTCTAGCTGTAAATTCTGTTGGGCTGTTGATAATTAGCTCCTGAGTAAGATAGCCCTTTAAAAGACAGGAAGTTGCTGCGGTGCAGGGCTTCCTGTTCCTTACCCTGAAGGAGCTGCAGGACTACACCGTTTGCAAAGCAAAGGAGCCACGTCGCCCAGAGGGAGTTTCCTGGGGATACCAGGAACATGCAGTCAGCACTAAAAGTTACAGACCCTGCTTGAAAACAGGTAACTGTTGCCTAGAGGGTATTGCCTGTCTGGGAAAGAACCATGACTCCCATTCTGTTGCCAGAGCCTAAGGACTTTTCTGGGTTTTGCTGCCATATGCTATATACTTTAAATTGTAATTATTTTCCTTTAAAAGTATATTGCAACCTACATTCCCTGTGTGAGCTCCTTACTGACCCTACCTACGTGGCCGCTCCGTCACACAGCCCAAAAGACATTGAAGGTGGACTTAGACCATGTCCATGGGGAGTGCGACCATGGCGTAATCAAAATGCCATGTCTCAATGAGGCGGGCCATAGAGCACGATGCAGAGCGTCGGCGCACGCCATTTACCAGAAGACAAATAAATTTGTGTCTGTCGCGTGGCAGCTGGGTCACGTGAGCAGTTCCCCGATGAGGGCGAACAAGCTCCATGACGTCACAGCCAAGCCTCTGACACCACCCATTCCCTCCGACTGTATACTCCACTAAGTTTAAAAAAAATGTATTGTTTCCTTTGAGATTTTTGGGAGACCAAGACTCAAACTTCTGGAGAACGGGAGTTCTAAGGCCAAAATAATTGTGTAAAAAGTTTGGGAGTAACTACTGTAAGCTCTTTCTGCAGAATGAAGGTTTAGTTATCCGTGATCAATGACGTGAAGCCCTTCAAGGTTTACAATTGGATAAGGGAAACTCCCTTAATTGGGTGCTCCATATACCCACAGTGCTGCCATATATAGGCAATTGATAATGTCATTTAAAGCAGGGTTAACATCCTCTTTAGCAGTAACATCAGCAACTTGAATATCCCAAATGAGAGAGAAACAATGAAAAAGCCAAAGTCCATTCTATAAGGGAGGCAGCCTTCTAACCTATCCGGGGAGTTTTTAACTCCACCCGGTGGTCCCTCTGCGGGTGGGGCGGTATTAGCCTCTCATAACTTCAGAAAAAATGTAAGAGTATATACTCACACTTTTAGTTCGTTCTTTACTGCGTTTCTCTCTGCTTGGATCAGCTGTTTAATCCCCTGCTCCGTCGCGTGCATCAGTTCCAATGGTAAGGCAATAGTGGGTAAAGAGATAGAACGAGCACTGCTGCTTGAATAGGCTGGAAGCAAGGTGCTACAGTAAATAAAAAAACTTTATTCCGGCATACAAGCCAAGGTTAAAAGCCACATGAGGAGGATCCTCTAACGCGTTTCGTCCCTTGGGGGACTTTATCAAAGAGTGATTACAATTGTTTGATCATTGAATAATCTACTTCAGTTAGAAATAATTATATAGAAAATATTTTCTAGGTAATGCAAATATTATCCATACCTGAAATGACTTCATTTAAGACAATTATAGCCTTTATAGCATTTATGTTTGTCAACACTTCAACAGTGTTAGTGGCATGTTCTGTCAACTCATTAGCTACTCTAAGTGCCCCTACTAGACATAATTGCTTAATTTGGCATGCTGCTTCCATACAATAGGGGAAAAGATGCAAGTACTTTCAAGCGAAGTGCAATTTAAAAAAAAAATAAAGCATCAAATTAATCTTCTAAAAATACACAAGATGTTAGTGAGATTTAAAAAAAAAAAAAAAACTATGCTGAAAACTTTTCTCAAGTCTACATCATATAACTGTACTTTTAGGTGTCTGATATTCTGTTCTAACCGCACTCATCATGTAGTTACACAATCTAATACATATTTTGTGTTCAAAAGGCAGGTACAGAATTCACTATGGTCCACAACATAACTATACTTCAAATCTCTTGTTGCACTCACATTTTAGCAGGAACTGGGGCTAAATTTGAACTGTAACCATTGTCAATAGTAATGTGGCATTGCGTTCAATATGTACATGTAGAGCCATAAAAGTGAACAAATCACAAGAATAGCACTGTTTTTTTACTTTTGAACAAAGCTTTTAAATCATAAATGTTGCTTCATTAACCGTAACCTAGTGTTCATCTTTAATCCCACTGTAAGGGACCTTTTGCCAGGATCACTATATGCAATTTGTAGGCAAAATGCTTGTCTGGGAAGCAGCTGTTTGATGAAAGTTAAAATCTCCACTGCCCTGTCAGTGTCTGGCGTGTCTTGATCACACTCAAGTTCTATGGGAAGCATAATGACTTCAAAAAACCAGAGGGCCACGTTTATTTCACAATTTAACATCATCCATAAATATTCTATTTTTTGCTTTAAAATTGTTCTTTCTCGCTTTAAAAAAGTTCCAGTGACCACACAATTTACCCCCCTCAGCACTGTTTTCTTGACCTGAATTGTCTGTAGCTCTCCTCTTTTTACTCACTGTCTACTGACCCACTCATACAGTTACAGTATAATGTGTCCAGCAATGGAGCTCAATCAATAATACCCCCTGTCAAATTTGGTACTCTTTTATACATTTTTTTTTTTACTTTCGTTGACCTTATTCACTAATATGTATATGTTGGAAGCAAAAAAAGAATTAACTAATTTTGAATGGAAACCATGTGCAGGGGTCACATATAGAGATCTATGGACCAGAGTAATCAAGTGCCGATGAGAAAAATGCAGTATTATTAGCTAAAAAAAAACGTTATTTTTATGGTGCACGTCATCAATGTGGTACCACATTTTTTAGGGTAGCTAATAAAAAATATCTGGACAGACATTGAAATGACTAAATACTGTGAATTTAGCATCTTGGTGTTAGTCATCAAGTCCCGATATTTATTGAGCCAATGCTAATGCAAAAAAAATACCCCATTTTTTTTATCACCTACTGTACTCCAATCTGGCGTTAGCTTTACCTTGCCTATGTATATAATGGCCATTACATATATAGGCAACATACAGAAAGCTAAACTAACATGGAATAGGTGATAAAATATAACATACAACACATTTCACTACATATTAACCCCTTAGTAGCCCAAGTGGTCAGATATTCATGGGTTTCCACGACTAGCTGACCACTAAGGGTTATACAGGGGGTAATACACAAATGAATTGGACATACTGTACAGTACAGTAACTGTGGCTTCATAAAACTCCTCTACTGGAGACTGGTCAGTTGTATCTCTAACCAACCTGATAATAACATACTGTGTTATTGTATATTGTTGTTATATTGTTGTGGTATATGTGATGTGTGTGTGTGTGTATATATATATATATATATATATATATATATATATATATATATATATATATATATATATATATATATATATATATATATATATATATATACACACATCTCACTTCTGAAGATGACTCAAAGCCACAAGTGCCTTGAATATAGCCATTAATTCTAGAATGGTGCTTTAGAGTTTTGATAATATACCCTGGATGAAGGTTTCTTGTAAACTGGTACCCCAACCTGTAGAGATTGCATCTGTTGTTAGGATGACCCTGACCATTTATGGAAGCACTGGACATTGGTGTCCGAGTTATCCTTCGCGATAAATCATTTGAATCTCTTTTCCATCTTGATAGTAGATAGTGTTGCAGTCTTATTGAATGGAATATGGCCAAAGGGACCATCTATATTGCTACTACCATATTTCTTAAAAGTGCATGTACTATTAAAGCATAGAATGCCGCTGGTGTCATATTCTTCTGCAGAATTGTTTGATAGTAACACTTTTTTTCTCTTGACAAAAAGACCTTTGCGACTGCCGTATCGAAAAGCATTCCCAGGAATCTCAGACTTTGAGATGGAATAAGTCTGCTTTTCTCGAAATTGATCAGCCACCCACGCTGGGCTAATGTATAGATAACCGTAGGGAGCTGCTGATTTGGTTCCATTCTGGATTTGGCTATTATCAGGATGATGTCTAATATAAACTATCGTTATGGATAGCATCATCGTAAAGACTTGAGGAGGTGTGGATAGGCCAAACGGAAATTCCATGAACTGAAAGTGCTGATCCAAGATACTGAATCTGTACAAATTTTTGCTGTGCTTCATGAGTTGGAATATGCGGGTACAGTATGTACAGTATCTTTGAGATCTATGGCTGCCAGAAAATCCCCTGGGGTTATTACACTTATCATTGATCTTGCCGATTCCATCTTGAAGTGTCTCTTCCTGATAAATCTGTTCAGTTAATTCAAATCTACCATAAATGGGAAGAATAAAAATCTAGACCTCTTTAGCTTTTAGAACTTGCACAATTTACTTCCTTGTCCTTCAGCTCTGCCAGTCCCACTACAGGCCCAGTGATCGAGGTACTGATTTCACATCTCTCAGAAGGACAGGTTTCTTGATGTGGATTGTCTCACACTTGACCTGGACCCCCTAGATAAAGTACCACATAAGGACTGCCATTGACCTTTGGATGTAGAACACACAAGTCTTGTGTCTTGTGGAAGAAAGGTGCCATTATCACCCATAGCTCTAGCAATGATTGCCTCTAATTCTGTACCAAATAGGGAGTTTCCTAGAACTGGAATAGAGATGAACTTATTCTTGGAAGAAACATCAGTGCCCTTGGGTTTCAACCAGAGAGATCTGTGCGTGGCTATGGATAAGGCCGATGATGTCACTAATAACCTAGTAGCATTAAAAGAAAATCTAGAGATTGAGATATAATTGAACAAACCTTTAAAATCTTCTGGCGTGATGACCCAAAGGCTATTGCCTCCTGGATTCTTGAGAACCAGATTTTTATAGTTCTAACAAAGCAGGCTGAGGTTACCATGAGCGTAAATGAGGTTCCTAATGTGGAGTATAATTTCTTCAAGGAACCATCCATTCTCTTCTTCATGGGATCCCTGAATGAAGTTGCATCTAACGGTATGATGGTTTTTCTTGTGATCCTAAAGAATGCAGCCTCCACTCAGGGAGAGTTGTTCTAATCTTCTTTATCTTCCATTTTAAACAGGTTATTTTGTTGAACATGTTGGTTGTATCACTCTTTGTTTCTGGATACAGCCCAACCCCCTTATAACGCTGTGCTTGGGTCCAAAGAATCACACCGCGTTATAAGCGGATCGCGTTAGAAATAATGTACCATTGTATGCATTGTACAATAAAGTATTTAAGACACCAGTAATCGTGTTGTAAAGTATTCATAGATACGAAAATTGGGAGCCATGCTTGCATCGCGCTATAAGCGGATTCGCGTTGTAACAGATCACGCTATAACGGAGTTGAGCTGTACTTCCAATTGCTGAGTATCAAATCATTTAAACCTTGTGGACAGGAAAAGCTCTAGCTTTCTTTCTTGAACCCTAATTTTGTTTATCACCAGTATTTAAATTCTCTTTCTTCCAGGAGATCAAGAGTTTATGCCATCTCCTTAATGAGCTTCTCTATATTATCTAGATTTAAACTAGAATGCTCTGTGGCACTCTGATGCCACACCCCTTCCTGTGCTCAAAGTATTAATATACAAGGACTGTCCCATTCAAAATGAATCCTGAATGGTGTAGTAGCCACTTTTTTTATAACCAAGAAATAAGAGAATCGCCCTATATTATTTTGTCTTCCATAGCAGAGTAGCTCAATGGCAGCTCCAAAAAAGTAAAAATGGTAAGCAAGTACATATAAAAGGTGGGCTACGTATGTTTTGCAACTAAATGCACCATCTGGTTGAACTAGAGAGTAATAACTGAAAGGCACATATGATATATTTGGAATATAACAGTTTATTCCCTTCTGTGTCATTTTTCTCCACTTAGCACCATTTAAACCATTAACCTTGCTTGCCTGAGAAGCATATGTCAAATCTATCAAATATTAATGCTTGACATACTGCAGACTCTCGACGAATATTTAACAATTGTAAGTTTGGAAATTGCAAACTTTCCAGAGATTATTGCATTTTTGCAAAAAAAGGGACAGTCTTGCGGTAAGCAAGCTTAGGGCAATGGCATGTTTATTAGGTTAAATATGGTTAATTGAGACCTTTTAAAATAAAAAGTATACATATATTCAACAATTTTATAGTTAGCAAATGTTTGGGAGTGGTTTTACAATCTTTATCTAATGCCTTTTAGTGACTTTTTGTTGCTCTGCACCACACTTTGTTTGCAAAGTAATTATGGATCACTTTTAAAACAGATTAACACACAGGTAAGTAGCTACAGTATGTGCCAACTAAAAGTGACTCAGATTTTCCACAAGAAACAAACATGTAAGACAGGTACCTTGAATGAATCTAAGGAAGCCAATGGCCCTAGTAAAAAATGTTTTTTTTTTCACTTGAACTGTTAAACTGCTCCTTTTTAATACAGATGGTTTCAGTAAGTTCATGTTACAGATGTAGCAGATATTATTGCAGTGAGTGGCACATTGCTTTGGGACATACACAATGATCCAGCGGAGAATAGCATTGTCTTTCATCAGTGCATGAAAAGTGAGTGGAATAACGTCTGCTATATCTGTGATATACATATACTCAAACAAAATTAATATTAATTACTAACACGAATACTAGAACTCAAGGACAGATGTTAAGATCCTACTTAAATTGCTGCTACACTCATAATTTGAAAGAATCTATGTAGACATAATATTTAGATTAATCTTTCATAAGGAAACAATTAGAAACAGCATTGTCAATTTTCCAGCTTCAGATACAAACACTCACTCAGTCTTTGGGGAATTGCACTAAATCCTCTAACACAGATGGTATTAATAATTTTACTAGTAAACATGAAACTTGATCCCAAATTATTTGTGTTATTGGATATTGTTCAAACAGGATACTGTTTCATGTTGCGCAGCTTCTCCAGGGATCACAGATTTGTAATAATATTACAATTACAAGTACAGAAAAGCCAAGTAATTTAGATATCTTTGTATACCAAGCCAGCAAATAAGTGTGTGCCCAGTTATAGAAAATGTGGATATGTGTGGGCCATATTTACTAAGTTGTGTTTCTCCATAAGACCACCTAGCACCGGAAAACACTGTATGGTCCATTCACTTAAATGTCATGTATGCATCATTGGTCATTTATTACTTCGATTCTGAATGATTATAAAAAAGAAAGTCTAAAAAATAGATAATAAGAACTGTGTGCCTATGTTACTCTACTACTATGTACAGGCGACTCTATACAGAGAACGCTTTTTGAAACCAATTTGCCCTATTTCCTCAAACGGCTCTTTGGAATGAATCACTTAATTGGATCTTGAATGCCAAAAAAATATCTAATTGGGGTTAATCACATACATTTTAATTTATCGCATTACAGTGGTGCAAAATCATAAAATGATAAATTATATGCATACTAATTCATCTTCAGTCTTACGAAGACAAGGAGAAAATATCGAGTTTTACAAATGCATTGACCTTGGTGCCTAGAAATATATAATTCATGAGAAAGTGATTTCCCTTATTGGTAATTGCTTGAATCCTGCCATTAGCATACAGTGCATACTGCAAATCATGTAGTGAACTGAGCAGTAGGTCCACTGAATCAACGCAGAAAAGTACAGAATACAACGTTCATTATGCGTTAATAAGCTCCACAATGTTTGCTCTCTGTAATTATTACATTTCCACAGCTACAAAAAGGCTAACTTTGAGACACTTCAATTTTTTTCATCTATTTTCCTATTTTCTGTGAGATATACAGTATACTGTATATATTTATACATGCAAAGCTGGAAAAAAAATGCACTCCCCATCTTGCAAGTTCATTATCCCACTGACTGATTGCTCAATGCTGGGACTATCAGTGTGTAGGGTCGCAGTCAGCTTCAGAAATGCCGCAAATGAGTGAGATGCGGGAGGTCCTAATTCTGCTTCCTCCATTATAGGCTGCGCTGCTGTCTATTTGTTCAGAGCAATTAGAGAAGCAGCGTGTCTTATGTATCCCAGAAATGTAGAAGTTTTAAAGGAGCAACATGATCTTGTTTTCACATATTTGCTAAACATCACCAACTATATGTTCAATCATTTGCGGGTGCAAGATTTCGTAGCAAGGTGCTTCGAGCAGTGGTTCCAACTGTAGAAAGTAGTATTCCTTCCAAACAGTCTAAAAAAGTTGCTCTCGGACATCCCTTTATTTACTGCCATAGAGGACGTGGGAGAAATAAGGAAATATACCTTTTGATATTTCCTTTTCTTTAAGTCCTTTGTGGCAGGGTTCTTCCCTCCCTTATGTCTTCTTGTGTTTTTTCTTATTACAACTGAACCCCATTATAACTCAGTCCACGGGGGCCACCCGATCTGACCATGCTATAACTGGGGTCTCGCTAATGAAAAAAAAAATGGCTGCCCCGTGCCCGATCGAGAGGAGGCAGGAGTGAGGCGCCAGCAGACCCAGCACTTCCCCCAGCACTTCCCTCGATGTCCCCCACATACCTCCAATGCCCCCCACATACCTCCCGATGCCCCCCACATGCCTCCAGTGTGCCCCACATACCTCCAGTGTCCCTGCGTGATCAGGACCTGGAGCATGTGTGTGTTTTAGGTATAGAAGAAAAGCAATTTTCCCACATTAATTTGTGCCTGGTTTCATGATTGCTGCTGATCTCTAGAGGCAGCATACAAAATGAAGCCTCCATGTTGGTCACATGATCACAGCTAATATGCAAAGCATGGCTACAGTACATAAGCTCAGTGGTAAGGTGCAAGCAGGCAGGGGATGGGGGGCAGGTGTCCCCTTCCCCTGCCTCAGGGTGTTGCACAGCAGAGCACTGCTGACACCCCATGCACCATGGCACAGGTTAGGGGTCTCAGCCACTGCTGGCAGGATGCATGCTGATGGGAGGCCCTACACTGCGGTGCCCCTTAGCAACAGTAACCATGGTGAGGCCGTGCCCTTTCCAGGAGGCAGGATTTCCTCCCCTCGGCGAGCCAATCAGAGGACGAGATGCGCCCGACGGCACCCTCCTCCTCCCAATGGTGAAAGGAGGGCATCTTGACGTCATTCCCGGAGAGGAGAGGCAATGTGTAATGGTGGCAGCAGGGACCTGTACCCCCACCCCCCCCACCTTGCTGTCAGGTTTCTATAAGTCCCCCAACTCCCTGACTGGATGGGGCTCACACATTGATGGCAGTGAGGGGGTCAGGGATGCCGCAGCCGCCGCCGCTTCTGGGAGTCAGTACGGATAGGCATGGGCTGGGTGCAGAGGCCTGGAGAGCAGACAAATGAAAGGACACACACACACGATATCATTACACAGCATATAGCCGGGGGTCACTGGGGTGGCCGCAGGCCAGGGGGCTTCAGGCAGCACGATAAGGTGGGGGTGACAGTACGATATGTTGCATGACCTCCTTGTAGATGGCAGCATATCGGGGGTTACCAGAGCACACTAACAGACCTGGGATGGGAGGTGCCCCCTTACGTAGGGTGGTCTTAGAAGTTCTCATCCTACCTGTAACAGGTACTTATCCCTATTTAAACTGCCTCTAAATACTCTGAGGAATACAGCAGCGAATTGGTCTATTGCAGCCAGGCAATTAACCAGGCTTCACCTGGCTAATTAGAGCTCTAAAAAAAAGCCTCAGACAGATTTATTAGCCCACAAGTGTGCTGAAGCAAGAGAGCAGAGAAGCCTGCACAAAGACACAGTAGGCACCCAAATGGGCTGACATGAGGAGAGAGTCTTGAGCACACACCAAGACACCTGGACACCACTGATCTGAAGGGCCATCTGCTTTAAGGTTCCGCTTGAGAGTTTTGGGTGGTGTACTGGTAAGGGGCTTTTTCTCCCAGATCTTGTAGAGAGGGACTGGAGAAGTAAGTTAGCCCTTACACAGGAATAGGTGTTTCTTGCTTTGTTTATTTCGTTTTTGTATGCTGTACAGCGTTTAAAGGAACAGGCTCAATAAAGCCAGGTTTTAATTTTACCCAAATCGGTCTCCATTAGCATACCTCTGCACACATATCAGCCAGGTGGAGGATTTAACCCATTATTTACTGTCACCGAGGATACAAAGAAAAATTGCCTTATTTTTTAAACAGATTTTAGGTGGGCTGAATGTTGTTTTGCCTGGCTATTGCACAGTAACTGTTATTGTTTCAGCTCTTATATATGTATATTATAAGTCTATATACACAATCACTATGACATTTATGGTACAATATATATATATACACAAAAAAATAGCGCTAATTAGTAAAGCGAAAATAAAAATATATATTGTATTTTAATTTCTAATAACTAAACAATATAATATCAGTGAACTTATACTTATAAAAATTGATCAATATGTATATCTATATATATATGTACAAAAAACACAAAAAGAAAGCGCCCGATCCTAGTGCAATATGTCCAAAAAAATACACATTTATTTTCCCTTAAAATCCAACAAAATGCTAACTCACAAACAACACAGTAAAAAACAGCGTTTTATGAGGTATACTCATGCACCAGATATATATATATATATATATATATATATATATATATATATATATATATATATATATATATTTATAAACCAAACGGTGATGATGTGAAAACAGTGTCAAATAGTCCAAAAAAGGATAACGTCCAATTGATTCAACTTGGTGATATTCCAGAGGAGTCTAATAGGAAACCCAGCTATCAGATCCTAGGAGTACTGTGCAGTTTAAAAAAAAAGTGGTGTAGCCTCCCACTAGTGAACTTATAGATAAAAAAAACAAAAAGAAGCGCAAGCTCCATAGCACGTAACTTTATAAAAATATGGTATATTTATTAAAACGAACGGTCCAAAGGAAATGCACTTACAGGATACTTAAAAAAACATGTGTGGGAGATAAATCTCTAGGGGGAGTCATAAACATGCACGGAGGAGTCCGAGATAGATACTGTGCACCTGATCATCAGTTAATGCCACATACAGCTCCTGCCACGAGCTCACTGTGAGACGCTGAGAGCTCGTGGCAGGAGCTGTATGCGGCATTAACTGATGATCAGGTGCACAGTATCTATCTCGGACTCCTCCATCCATGTTGATGACTCCCCCTAGAGATTTATCTCCCACATTTTTAAGTATCCTGTAAGTGCATTTCCTTGGGACCGTTTGTTTGAATAAATATACCATATTTTTATACAGTTACGTGCTATGGAGCTTGCGCTTCATTTTGTATATACAGCTAAACCCCGTTATAACGCGGGTCTCGGGGTCCACCCCGAGACCACCGCGTTACTAACGGGGTCGCGAGAAAAAAAATGGCCGCCGCGCTTTAGCGCATATTCATCCCGCGGGACAGGAGATGGGAGCGGGCATGTCCCTCCGCTCCCCGCTTCCCCCTGTCACCGCGGGACAGGCCGCGGGGCAGGAGATGGGAGCGGGGATGTCCCTCCTGTCCCCGCTTCCCCCTGTCACCGCGGGACAGGCCGCGGGGCAGGAGATGGGAGCGGGGATGTCCCTCCTGTCCCCGCTTCCCCCTGTCACCGTGTGACAGGCCGCGGGGCAGGAGATGGGAGCGGGGATGTCCCTCCTGTCCCCGCTTCCCCCTGTCACCGTGTGACAGGCCGCGGGGCAGGAGATGGGAGCGGGGATGTCCCTCCTGTCCCCGCTTCCCCCTGTCACCGCGGGACAGGCCGCGGGGCAGGAGATGGGAGCGGGGATGTCCCTCAGGTCGCCGCTTACCTCAGATCCCGCTGCCTGCATGGAGGTGGTAGCGGGGGGTTTCTTCTCCCCACCGCTGTCCCTGGCGCTCCCGCTGCCTGCGCGGGAGGAGGGGGGGGAGCGGGTGGTGGTGCTGGTCGCGGCCTTTCCTGTGCTCCGACCCCACCCCCGTCTGTGTAGTGTGAGAGAGTGTGTGTGTGTATGTATATATGGGAGAGAAAGTGTGTGTGTATATGGGTGTGTGTATGTGGGTGTGAGTGTGTGTAAGTGTCTGAGTGTGTGTGTAAGTGTGTGTAAGTGTGTGTAAGAGTGTGTGAGTGTCTGTGAGTGTCTAAGTGTGTCTAAGTGTGTCTAAGTGTGTGTAAGTGTGTGTAAGTGTGTGTAAGTGTGTGTAAGTGTGTGTAAGTGTCTGTGAGTGTCTGTGAGTGTCTGTGAGTGTCTAAGTGTGTGTAAGTGTGTGTAAGTGTGTGTGAGTGTGCGTGAGTGTGCGTAAGTGTGCGTAAGTGTGCGTGGGAGTGTGTGTGAGTGTGTGTGCGTGTGCGTAAGTGTGTGTGAGTGTGTGTGAGTGTCTGTAAGTGTGTGTGAGTGTGTGTGCAGTGTGAGCAATGAGGAGTGTGTGTGCAGTGTACAGTGTGTGTGCAGTGTGTCAGTGTGTGCAGTGTGAGCAATGAGCAGTGTGTGTGCAGTGTGTGTGCAGTGTGTCCAATGAGCAGTGTGTGTGCAGTGTGTCAGTGTGTGCAGTGTGAGCAATGAGCAGTGTGTGTGCAGTGTGCAGTGTGTGTGCAGTGTGTCCAATGAGCAGTGTGTGTGCAGTGTGCAGTGTGTGTGCAGTGTGTCCAGTGTGCAGTGTGTGTGCAGTGTGTGTGCAGTGTGTCAGTGTGTGCAGTGTGAGCAATGAGCAGTGTGTGTGCAGTGTGCAGTGTGTGTGCAGTGTGTCAGTGTGTGCAGTGTGAGCAATGAGCAGTGTGTGTGCAGTGTGCAGTGTGTGTGCAGTGTGTCCAATGAGCAGTGTGTGTGCAGTGTGCAGTGTGTGTGCAGTGTGTCCAATGAGCAGTGTGTGTGCAGTGTGTCAGTGTGTGCAGTGTGAGCAATGAGCAGTGTGTGTGCAGTGTGCAGTGTGTGTGCAGTGTGTCCAATGAGCAGTGTGTGTGCAGTGTGTCAGTGTGTGCAGTGTGAGCAATGAGCAGTGTGTGTGCAGTGTGCAGTGTGTGTGCAGTGTGTCCAATGAGCAGTGTGTGTGCAGTGTGCAGTGTGTGTGCAGTGTGTCAGTGTGTGCAGTGTGAGCAATGAGCAGTGTGTGTGCAGTGTGCAGTGTGTGTGCAGTGTGTCAGTGTGAGCAATGAGCAGTGTGTGTGCAGTGTGCAGTGTGTGTGCAGTGTGTGTGCAGTGTGGCAGTGTGAGCAATGAGCAGTGTGTGTGCAGTGAGTGTGTGCAGTGTGTGCAGTGTGTGCAGTGTGCAAAAAAAAAATGAAAAAAAATGTTTTTTTTAAAAAAAAATTATTTATTTATTTATTTATTTTAAAACGGGAGCCACGGGAAAACCGCGTTATAACCGAATCGCGGTATAATGAGGCGCGTTATAACGGGGTTTAGCTGTATATATATAGTATTAATTTTTATTTGGAACATGCGCTCACCTGTTTTAGAAAACTTTGTTGTGTGTTGGTGCTCAGGTCTCGCACCACCCCTTTTTGGGCGCAGAAAAAAAGTCTACAACTTGTGTGTTGGACTGGCACGTTAAAAAGTAAAATCAGCAAAAAAAGATTAAATGAATCACATTTGCATGATTGAGTTTACTTGTTGATTTTACATTTTTGATTGCCGATCCAACAAACTCCTGGTTTATACAGTATGCCATGGGATTTAACTTACAAAATAGGAAGTAGAAGGTAGCACTCAATGCATAACACTCACTGTTTTAGGTATATCTTTGCAAGGAATAAAACTCGACAAACTGAGGTAATTTCCAAAAACATTTCAGCATTTTATTCTTCAAAAAGTATGCAGATGATATAACATTTCCTGCCTCCATGGGCCATCATCAGGCTGGAGTCTTATGGATTGAGTGGTGCCTTCTATTTTCTAATCTGTATTTTTGTGCAGCCATAGATTTTTGGGGAAAGGTATCTGCTACTTTCCTAAACCTTTTTGCCTTTTAAAGTGGTCTTTTCTCTTTTTCAGACGGGATTTAACTTACAAATCTACAAGACACATTACACCTATTTCTGGAAGTGTATCAAATAATGCAACTTTTTTTTTTCAAAGAGCTATTTAGAGAAATGTATACTTGAAATCCCCTTCAAGGTCCAACAATCACGTTGGTAGAGAATAGTGAAGCTAATATTGAGTAATAGCAGAAAGTATTTATTCTCTTCTAAATAGCCAAATAAAGTCCCCCTCTTGCCTGTTCTTGTTTAGGTTTGTCCTAAATTACTTCCATTTCGATAAACGTTCTCTCTTCTACAATCCAGTCATGATATGAACACTTTTTGTGTTTCAGACAAGTCCACAAAATTGACTTACCATATAATTTGACAGCATGCAGTTCTTTCACTGCATTAAGGTATTCTAATTAATGACATGCAAATGACCACTCATATTGCATAACTATTTGCATCCTATCCATTTTGACATGGATCCCGTTATGCTTATGACAGCTGCTCCACACAGCTTTTACAGCAAACCCTGGATCAATAGCTTTAGTCGTGGTTACAAACAGGTACACAGATAAATTATGGGGATTAAAAAAGTGACAATGACCATCCTCACATTGATGAGACCCAAAATGTCGAAAAAGCTGTCTCTGAGAAGGTTTGCTGGCCATGCACTTTGTTGGCCTAGGATTTGCTTTAAATGCTGCGTGCAGCAGCAGACATACATTTAAAGGCATTCACATTAAAGTGGATTACAAGCAAAAAGTAATGCACTATGAGTGCTCATCTGTACAGTATGTTATTATCTGGAACCCCTGGCTGCTGTGGGAGAACTGTGTGCAGTGTGATTATGGGGAAGGGAAATTTAGGGACATGTGAATGTGCTAACAAGTTTTTTTTTTGGTCACTTATTTACTCACTATAACTTATTTGTCTACAACTGAGTTGAAACTCATCACAGTTCAATTAGTTCTGGAATGATGCAGCGCCCCGTTCCTTTTTTTATGTATGCCATCTGTGCTTCCCATCGAAATATTTCAGAAAACATCAATTTAATTTTTGTAAGAACCAAGGTGTTTTTATTCACAAGAGGGCATCTTAATAATGTGAACCACAGCTGCCAACAGTGCTAGTCTGAGCTGCAATCAATTAGTATGCCTGTATTAATCATTTGTCTAATCTCGGCATTAGTCTATAGTGGGCAAGATTTGATTTGCATGTGTACATGATGTTATGAACTGTTACAGTCTCTCTCAACTATGTGTCTGGGAGTTATAAAATATATTGTAACGGGTCTAATAAATGTTGGATCTCAACCATTAATAATGAAACCAAAGCACTAAGGGAGGCACATGGCAGCTCTCTTCTGCGTGGCTATTCCTACATAGATTGAGGACTGTGGAATTAATTTCCTATCACCACACGTCACCCACCACTGAGCAGCAAATTCATCATAAACCTGACTTGGTTGATGATGGAATAGGGAGATAATTTGAAATAGAAGGTAAACAGGCCTGATGCCAAGGCTATATAAATTCTATTTGAGGACAATAAAATAACATTCAGCTACCTAAGGAGAAGATCGTTTCATTTGTCATATGCATGTATGACATTTTTGCGAACTTGTAACTATTACAAGCTATTGTTACTTATGGCGAGTATAAAAGTGACAAAACACTCCACCCTACAGAGCACAGTAATAAATGACAAAGAATACATATGAGCACATTTATATCTCTGACAGTCCCCCAAACCTTCTGTATCCCATAATCACACAGTATACAGTGCTTCCATCGCAGCTAGGGAATCTGGGTAATGACATGCAAATTAGCATTGTACTTGACTTGTACTTGAGAAATTTGAGTTGCAGTGAAAAAGTGCTTGTGTCTGTCATGACTTGTATTTTGATGCATCTTACTTAGCTTTTAGTGTCAGCAATTATTAAAACATATAAGCTTTTTTATGGCATAAACTCACTTTTATTCTGGAAAACAAGACCACGTGGCACAATATAAATATCACTTATTTGACTAATGTGTAAAGTAAATCTATCCTCAAATAAATAAAGAAAAAAGGGTAAAGAGGAAGCAAGCAGACATACATTCCTCAGATATCAGTGCCATGAAAAAAATGTCTTATAAATATGAAAGTAATTTAAAATTCATAATGAAAGGATATTGTGCACGCATTTGAAATGTCACAGATTACCAGCATCTGCATCTTTCAGTCAAATTGTTTTTAAAGATATTTGTGAATATCCATACAGTACTTGGAGATGTCAACCTCCAAGGATTGAAATCTGTTACGCCGGTGCTGCCCGCAGACCAGACCCGTTCCTTTCACTGAGGTGAGGAACGTATAGAAGCACGCACCCGCAGCAAAGGGAGCGTGTCCGGAGTGTGGTGATTTTGGCGTTGCCAGGCCAGGTGTATTTCGCTAGCAATACTTGCCGGTACCGGTGTAGAAATGCCGTTGTCGTTGCCGTTAGCCAAGGTCTGGGATTGGAGAATACTGGAAGGTCGTTTGTCCAAGCAGGGGTCTAGAGCCAGAGAGAGACGTCCGCCAAGCCAAGTCGTAACCTGAGTGAATGAGAGAGAAAACGCCAGAGTAGTAATCCAAGTGAAAACTATGTCGAGCAATGAATGATAGGAAGGACTGGCATTATAAAGTGTGGCTGACCAATCAGAAGTGAAGGCAGACCTGGAGGACTGCGTGGAGCCATCCTGGATAGGTTCCCTTGATTGGCAGACAGGTGAGGACTCTTGTCTTGACAGGAGATCATATTCCTGTATTGGGGGCGGGTCTTCACTGCCAGAGCAGTGAATAAATTAACTTCGCCCGGCGCGCGCTGTTCAGGCGCGCGCCCGAGCAACATGGCGGCCGCGTGAGGTACTGCTGGAAACCGGGGACGCCGAGGACGCCGGGGAACCCCCAGAACCGACGGAGGTGAGTGGCGCTGGCGAGGTGTGCGCGCCACGGCAGCAGGAGGGAATATATCAGCAGAGGAACCAGGGCGCGGGCGCCGCGATCCCTGATTCCTCACAGTACCCCCCCCTTCAGGATCGGCCTCAGGACGATCCTTCCATGGTTTTGATGGAAACTTCTTACGAAAGCGTTTGAGGAGTCCTGGAGCATGAATATCTTTCAGGGGTACCCATGACCTCTCTTCGGGTCCAAAACCTCTCCAGTGGACCAAGAAGTGGACTTTACCTCTTGAAAGACGGGAATCCAGTAGAGCCTGTATTTCATACTCTTCGTTACCCTGTACCATCACAGGATCTGGTTTCGAAGTGTGATCCGGAAAGAGGCTACTGGAGATAAAAGGTTTGAGAAGTGAGGTGTGAAAGACATTCGGAATTCTCATGCTTTGAGGAAGTTGGAGTCGAAAAGAAACCGGATTAACCTGCTCCAAAATGGAAAAGGGACCCAGGAACCTAGGAGCCAATTTGAGGGAAGGCGTTTTGAGACGGATGTTCTTGGATGATAGCCAAACCTTGTCCCCGGGTTTGTATTCGGGTGCCGGACGACGGTGACGATCAGCCTGATTTTTAGATGTCAAGGATGCTTTTTGTAATGCAGATTGTATTCTGGACCAAGAGTCTTGTAGGAGAGCAATATGTTCGTCCACGGCTGGTACCCCAGAGGATTCTTTAGTAATAGGTAGGCGAGCCGGATGGAATCCGTAGTTGATAAAGAAGGGAGTCTCGTGGGTAGACTCATTCCTGGAAGAATTGAATGCGTACTCAGCCCAGATAAGTAATTCTGCCCAGTCATCCTGAGAATTAGAGACGAAGCACCTTAAGTATTTCTCGAGGGATTGATTAACCCTCTCGGTCTGTCCGTTGGATTGAGGGTGATATCCAGAAGAAAAGGAAGACGAGATACCTAGTCTCTTGGTGAAATTTCTCCAGAACTTGGAGACGAACTGGGAACCCCGATCGGACACGATGGATGTAGGAATCCCATGGATCCGGAAAATCTCTTTGGCAAAAATATCCGCAAGGGCGGGTGAGGAGGGTAATCCTTTGAGAGGGATAAAGTGTGCCATCTTGGAAAACCGATCTACTACCACAAGAATGGTATTCATGCCATTCGACCTAGGCAACTCCACAATAAAATCCATCGAAATGTGGGACCAGGGACGCTCCGGAATAGGTAAAGGTAAGAGAAGACCCTGAGGTTTCTGACGAGGAATCTTGTTACGCGCACATACCGGACAGGACCGTGTAAATTCCAGAATGGTTTTAGCCATATTGGGCCACCAAAAGGTACGACGGATGAGGTCCAAGGTTTTCTTGAATCCAGGATGCCCTGCCGAACGGACGGCGTGTCCCCAGTCCAGTATTTCAGGGATAAATTTGGGTTCCACATACAAAGAGTCTTTAGGAACCACAAGACCGGACGGGATGTTCTCTTGAGACTTGATGATCCTCTCCAGATTCTTGAATGCCACAGCTGCTAAGATTCTTTGTTTAGGGAGGATGGACTCAGTGGTTTTCTCTGATCTCTCTTCAGAAGAGTATTGCCGGGAGAGAGCATCCGCCTTGACGTTCTTAGTGCCGGGAATGTATGAGAGAACAAAATTGAATCTAGAGAAAAATAACGACCAGCGAGCTTGGCGAGGACCTAAGCGACGGGCATTCTCAATGTACAATAAGTTCTTATGGTCCGTAAGGATGGTGAATGGCTCTTTTGACCCCTCCAGAAGATGTCTCCATTCTTGAAGAGCCATTTTGACGGCCAAAAGTTCCCTATTGCCCACGTCATAATTCCTCTCTGCCGATGAAAATCTTTTGGAGAAAAACCCGCAAGGATGAAGTTTATCCTGAGAAGAAAATTTCTGCGACAGAACCGCCCCAGCCCCACAGTCCGAAGCGTCAACCTCTAAGGTGAAGGGGAAATTCGTGTTAGGGTGTCGAAGGATGGGAGCAGAGACAAAAGTTTGTTTCAGTGTCTCGAATGCCGTGACAGCTTCTGGAGACCAAGATGAAGGGTCTGCACCTTTTTTGGTCAGTGCCGTGATAGGAGCGACAATGGTGGAAAAGTTGCGGATAAACTTCCGGTAATAATTAGAAAAACCCAAAAACCGTTGAACAGATTTGAGGGAATTGGGTTGTGGCCAATCCATGACGGCCTTTAGCTTCTCTGGGTCCATGGCCAAACCTTTGTTGGAGATGATGTATCCGAGAAAAGAAGTGGTAGACTGATGAAAAATGCATTTCTCCATTTTAGCAAACAACCGGTTCTCGCGGAGGCGTGAAAGCACAAACTTCGTATGGATGATATGATCCTGTAAGTTTTGAGAAAAAATAAGGATGTCATCCAGGTATACAATGACAAATATATTAAGAACGTCTCGGAAAATGTCATTGATGAAGTCCTGAAAAACTGCCGGTGCGTTGCATAACCCGAAGGGCATCACTAGATATTCGTAGTGTCCGCTACGGGTGTTGAAGGCAGTCTTCCATTCATCGCCCTCCCGGATGCGGATGAGGTTGTATGCCCCACGGAGATCCAGTTTAGTAAAGAGATTGGCCCCCTGAAGTCTATCAAAGAGTTCGGAGATGAGTGGGAGTGGATAACGATTCTTCACCGTGATATGGTTCAGACCCCGGTAATCAATACATGGTCTGAGAGTACCATCTTTCTTTTTGACAAAGAAGAATCCAGCCCCCGCAGGAGAATTGGAATGACGTATGAAGCCCCGCTTAAGATTCTCACGAATATATTCGTCCATAGCTTTGGTCTCGGGCAACGAGAGAGGATAAGATTTGGCTTTCGGCAAGGTATAACCAGGTACCAGATCAATCGGACAATCGTAGGAACGATGAGGAGGTAGAAGTTCAGACTGAGCCTTGCTGAAAACGTCCAAGAATTCGGCGTATGGAGAAGGCAACTCCCTCAGAGAACTTGATGTATTGGCTAATAGAAAGGATGGTTGCTTGATAGAGAAAAAGGGTTTCTCTGACCTTGACCTCCAGTTAATAGGGTTAGGAGACACCCAATCGATGAGTGGATTATGCTTCTATAACCAGGGCAAGCCAAGCGTGATAGGTGTTCCTGGGGCATGAATAACATCAAAACCCAGAGTCTCTTTGTGAGAATGAGTAGAAAGGGTGATAGGTCCGGTCTCTAAGGAGATATAAGCTGGGGTGAGAGGTCGATTATCAATCCCGACCAAGGCAACGGGAGAGTCCTTCCTGGAAAGCGGAATTTGATTTTGCTCAGAAAAGGTTTGATCTATGAAATTCCCTCCTGCGCCGGAATCGATAAATGCGGCAGTGGAGGTGCGGAAAGTCGGTCCTGAAAGGGAGACGGGAATAGTCAATCTTTTGGGAAGTTCCCTTCTGGGAGGGGGACAAGGAGATTCAGTACCCAGAGAGCGCCCCTTCGTACTCACTGGGCTTAGTCGTTTCCCGGAGATGGAGGATGGTTACGGGTACGCTGCTCAGAAGCTCCGCAATGATGGCACGATTCCCCAGTAGAGCGAAGTTGTCGTGACGGTACCCGAGGTTGCTGAACTCCAAGTTGCATCGGCTCTGGAGCCTCCAGCGCCGGTAACGGGGATACGACGGGTCTCTGGTTAGTAGAGAACCTGGAAAAGGAAGCACGGAAAGGCGTAGCCCGGGGAAGCTGACGCTGAGCGCGGCGTACCTGAAGGCGCTGATCCATACGAGAAGCCAGGGTGATGAGATCCTCCAGTAACTCTGGCCTGGTGTGGGAAGCAAGTTCATCCTTCAGAGACTCCGATAGACCTTTCCAGAAGGCGGCGACTAAAGCCTCCTGACCCCAATGAGTCTCAGCTGCTACGGTTCTGAATTCCAAGGCGTATTGACCCACAGGCCGACGTCCCTGTGTAAGCTCTAGCAGGGTATCAGAAGCAGTCTCTTGACGTGCGGGGATATCAAAAACCTGTCGAAAGTCCCGTCTGAAGGCCGCGTAATCGCGGGTAATATCAGGGCGTAGTTCCCAGATCGGAGAGGCCCATGCCAGTGCATTACCTGTGAGCAGACTATATACGTAGGCTACCTTTTTCCGGCCAGTAGCATACAGCTGGGGAGCCATCTCGAACTGGATCTCGCACTGGTTGAGAAAGCCACGACAGGTGTGTGGATCCCCTGCGTAGGGCCTTGGAGCCGGAATCTTCGGAACTGAAAATGAAGTGGAAGATAAGTCAGGCTGCGCCGGGGGTGCAGCCGCAGGCGGAGCCTGTAAAGGGCGGTCCGATACCTGTTGGGAGAGGAGAGCCACTTGATCCGTTAAGGCCTGTATTTGTTGGTACATGGCCGTCATCATAGAGTCCACAGTCTGGTCTGCGTCTTGTGGGCTCGACATAATGTTACGCCGGTGCTGCCCGCAGACCAGACCCGTTCCTTTCACTGAGGTGAGGAACGTATAGAAGCACGCACCCGCAGCAAAGGGAGCGTGTCCGGAGTGTGGTGATTTTGGCGTTGCCAGGCCAGGTGTATTTCGCTAGCAATACTTGCCGGTACCGGTGTAGAAATGCCGTTGTCGTTGCCGTTAGCCAAGGTCTGGGATTGGAGAATACTGGAAGGTCGTTTGTCCAAGCAGGGGTCTAGAGCCAGAGAGAGACGTCCGCCAAGCCAAGTCGTAACCTGAGTGAATGAGAGAGAAAACGCCAGAGTAGTAATCCAAGTGAAAACTATGTCGAGCAATGAATGATAGGAAGGACTGGCATTATAAAGTGTGGCTGACCAATCAGAAGTGAAGGCAGACCTGGAGGACTGCGTGGAGCCATCCTGGATAGGTTCCCTTGATTGGCAGACAGGTGAGGACTCTTGTCTTGACAGGAGATCATATTCCTGTATTGGGGGCGGGTCTTCACTGCCAGAGCAGTGAATAAATTAACTTCGCCCGGCGCGCGCTGTTCAGGCGCGCGCCCGAGCAACATGGCGGCCGCGTGAGGTACTGCTGGAAACCGGGGACGCCGAGGACGCCGGGGAACCCCCAGAACCGACGGAGGTGAGTGGCGCTGGCGAGGTGTGCGCGCCACGGCAGCAGGAGGGAATATATCAGCAGAGGAACCAGGGCGCGGGCGCCGCGATCCCTGATTCCTCACAAAATCATATTTGGGTATCTGGGTTATAAAAGAGAATACAGAAAATGGCAATTTAATGGAAAAGTACAGATTTTTATCAGTCAGACGCCACTGCAGTCTATGAGACTACTGATGTTAAAATAATTGAAACTGACTCCAAATCAATGGAACTCACAGAAAATCAGTGACAGGTGAAATGCTTGTGTATCGCGGAAGAATGCTGTGGACAAGAGTTCTGTGCTATAATCGCTGTTTTTATGGTGACATAATGGGAGGATTTGGTGATATAAATACCGTACTAATAAGACATAAAAAAGAATTTAAAAACCTTGCGTTTCCCCACCTACTAGTGTCTGAATAGTATTTGTAACAACAACATGACATTATGGTAATCATAATTAGCACTGTAAATGTACTGTAGCTAAATGGAATCCCCACTAAAAGGCAATAAATTAGCACAACCCCTGCTTTAGCACATTCACTGAATTAACATCGGTGTTACACATTAGCACTAATGTACTGCACGTCCCACAATAATACCACTATCTCAAAATATATTTTTTTTACTTATTGAGTTATAATTCCTGGTGCCACTTCGAATCCATTTAATACACAGATGTTATGATTTTCAGGACACGTTACACCACATTATAAGACACAACGGCCAGCGGCAAAAGTTAGTTCTTTGGCTAATGATTTTTCAGGAAATTGGGTTTTTCATAAACATTTTAAAAGCAGCACTTGAAAATATGTCAGTAGCACTAAACATAAGTAACTATTACTTTTTGCCAGGTACGTCTTATCCACTACAGTTGAGCTTGGAGGTCAAAATATTAACAAATACCATGTGAATCCAGGGTAATTCAATAAAATAACAGCGTATGGATTCAGCCTAAGAAAATGACAGTTTAAGGGGAAAATAAGCACAAAACACTTCTAGATTCTGCTGAAATACACTAATACAAAATGTAGGTGTCTGATGTTTAAATTGTAATATAAGATCATGCATAAAGTTGAGTGAAAAAGAAAGTACACCCTCTTTGAATTCTATGGTTTTACATATCAGGACATAATAACAGTCATCTGGTCCTTAGCAGGTCTTAAAATGAGGTAAATACAACCTCAGATGAACAACAAGACATGAAATATTACACCGTGTCATGATTTATTTATTTATAATATGTCATGTGTTGTTCATCTGAGGTTGTATTTACCTCATTTTAAGACCTGCTAAAAACAGATGATTGTTATTACAGTTTGTCCTGATATGTAAAACCATAGAATTCAAAGAGGGTGTACTTTCTTTTTCACACAACTGTACATCAACAATATCAGTTACTATTTGTCTTTAAGTAGCAATTGCGCCCATTTGGGATATCAGTTTATAATAGAATTAAAAAACGGGAGTAAACTGATGCTGAAGCATGCTATTTTCAGCTCCAGCATCCCTCCTGTTTTAGATGCCAGTTCACTTCCTGTTTCAAAGATGGCTTTCTCAGTGATCCTCTAGGTTCTTCACTAAAGCACTAGCAAATGAAATACAGTGGCGGCCAGCTTTAATCTAAAGCGGCTGCCTCCGCGGCTTAAAAATAGCTGCGGACGGCGCACGGCAATCTTCGGCCGTTTTCGGCCTTTTTTTCCGCGCCTCGGGCGCTTTCAATAATAAGCGCCATTAGCGCTTATCTATTGAAGCGGCCGCCGCGCGGGAAACTCTGTTTCAAACAGAGAAAAGCCCCGCGGTTAGCCCGCATTAAACCCGGCAAGCTTTAGAATAAGCTTGGCCGGGACAGTAGTATCTCGGGAACAACTGGGTCACAGACACTAAATTCTTAAAGGAAAAAAAAAAAAGAACAATTATGCAGGATTGTTTCTTTCATTATTCATGGAACCTGTTGTGATTATGTGAATTATATTTAGAATGTCCAGTGTTTGTACACGTAATTCATGGGTCTAGCAGTATTAAATTGAATTTTGCATTGATCTGGTAAATGCATTCATCTGTCGGGATTTGTCCCTGTGGTTCAACAAGATTGAAACTGTTAATAACTATTTATTTTTATTTTTATATTCTTCCTACTTACATTACAGCATATATATCTTACAAAAGTAGCACAGATTTTCAAGTGAATTGACACAGATCTCACATGATCCAGATAAGGCTATATTTACCACAGTAACAGACAACTGTGGTACAAGCAAAAGTATGCCAATTTAGCATTTTTCATTTGCTATTTCTTTCATGTTTTTATACAATTTTGTAACCTACTTTTCACTTCACTATTGGAGGCTCAGATTTGTAAACGCTCAATGATTTTCTGTGAGCCTCACTGATTTGAAGTCAGTCTTACTGATAAAAATCAATACTTTTCCATTAGAATGCAATTTTCTAGGTCAAAACCCCCAAATCTCACTGCTTTTAAGTCCTTGGAAGTTGACATCTTTGGAGACCTGGTTGCATGCAAATAGTACAAACCAGGAATACATTATGTAGATTAGAGGGTCCTATATCAGTATACGAAGACATTTGGAGACGTAGCAAAAAGAATGCCAATCTACTGTTACTGTAGGTTCCTCATCATAATGCATACAAGTACTGTACAACAGCTCAGTACCAGCCCCAGAGCAGTTTCAACATCCTCCCCTGCCATATGATAATGATGATTACAAAGGAGCATCAAGTGAAACCAAATCTAGACAAGCAAGAAAAACTAGCGCTAAAGAATTTAACAGATGAGGAAAAAACATGATAAAACCCACCGATAAGGGTGGAGGAATTGTTCTTTTAGATAAAATATATATATATTACTGAATCAACGACTATACTTGGGAGATATAAAAAAAATTGTGTCATTAAGGGGGATGCTCACAGCCCCTGTAAGCTCAGAACCCAAATCCACCATCCTATATATTGTGTCAAAAAGAGTGCTACTAGAATTGTGACCGTATATAGAGAACAAAAGACAAAAAGGCCTAGTGCTACATCTGACTTGACATATTATATAGTTAAATACTTATTTGTATATCAATACAGAAGTATTTAATTAAATATGTCAAGTTATATGTAGCACTAGGCCTTTTTTGTATTTTGTTCTATCCTTAAGGAAGATCCAGCAAATCTATATTTGATAGAAATTAAAAATCGGCTTAATAATGGGAAAGAAATGGGAATAATTACAAAAGCTGAATATGATTTTCTATTGATTTAAAAAATAGATAAATCCACCTGGACGCCCTATAATTTTGGGTCCTCCCCTATTATTTCGCCCTATCATTAGATTCAATCAGTTCAAACTTGTTGCAACACATACTGTAGATTTTTATTTTCAAAGTTACATATACGAACTTCATTCACATCTGAAGGATAGTACACACGTTATGAATGTACTTGAAGAGATTGAAAGGAAAAATTATTATTTTCTGGTCATGTGTGATGTGGCCTCAGTATATACCTGTATTAGTCAAGAATTGGGGAAAGAGGCGGTTAGATATTTCTTAGAAAAAGGTCCTAAGATACCGCAGAATACAGATGGAATTCATTATCCAAAGTATAGAATACATTCTAACACATCATTATTTTCTTTTTAATAAGGATTATTATTCACAACTTTGTGGTACAGTCATGGGCACCAGGTTTTCACCAAGCTAGAAAAAAAACAAAAAACAAGGGCGCTGTAGAAGACTACGGTATAGCGACCAGCTAGGCGTCTGGACTTGAACTTTAATATACACATTATTTATTCAACGTTGATCTAATATACACCCCCATATATGCAAGGATAGACCCACAATTGTGGTTCTGATACTGGACTATTATTGTAGCCATTAGAGGTTGGAATTTTCACATTCAGTGTTATACTTCATAGCCTTGCTCGCCGGCCAGGGAGAGTTGTGGTCCATGCCATTACCACTGGTTGTTTGTTATAGGGGTATATATGTTTAATGTTTTTGATCACTTTTATCAACTGTGGACACTGCTCTTATACATATATAGGCGCTCTTTACAGCTGTGTCTGATTTAGCGCACTCCAGTTCCAACATCCCCCAACCTTGCACCAAGCTATGCCAACCTATTCATTGCTAAGTGGGAACTTGACACCATCTAGTCCAAAGGCACACTCAGTGTTAACCTGGTGAACTGGAAATGATTCATTGATGATGTTATTTTTGTATGGAGTGGGGATGTCGCTAGCTTGAAAATATTTTTAAATAGATTAAACATTAACATCTAGGGCAGGCCTGCACAACTCCAGTCCTCGAGGGCCGCAAAAAAGCCAGGTTTTCAGGATATCCCTACTTTAGCACACCTGGCTCAATTAGTGGCTCATTCATACGAAGTAGGGATATCCTGAAAACCTGGCCTGTTTGCGGCCCTCGAGGACTGGAGTTGTGCAGGTCTGATCTAGGGTTTACGATTTACATCAAAATTTAGCAGAGAAATGATAGAATTCTAAGATCTATATATCTTTATAGAAAATAATGTGTTAAAAACTTGAACATACCATTGAAGGTGGCTAGCAATAGTTATATTTTGTCCTCTAGTAATTACCATCCCTGATGGATATCAAATATTCCGTTTGGAGACTTCAAGCATTTGGGACAAAATTGTATGGAGAAGGAGATGTTTATGAAACAATCCAAAACTTTGACAAAAAAAATCTAGAAAGAAATTATAATTTGGAGTTAATTGAGAAAGCATAACAATAAAATCTGGATTTAGATAGGGGACATTTATTGATAAAGAAAAATTGTGACAACATGGAAATGGTCGATTTAATCCCTTTTACTACTCATCATTATATATTGAGACATCATCATATATTGAGACATGGCACAGGGTTACCCTATATATTTACAGATATACCAAGAATAATATACAGTATACTAAATATAATAGAAAACAATATTAAACAGAAAGTGTTACCAAGTATTCCCAGATAAGAAGCTAACACTCAAAATTGGTTATTTACCAATAAACCCAAAGAATATTTAAATGGCTAAAAATGCAAATGTTGTCAATTTGGTATAAAATCTACCATGTTGTAGCAGTGTATCTCATAGAATGTCCATCAGGCCTACAATATGTAATCTGCAGGGTCTGAAAATCTGAGGGATACATTAGTTGGAACTTAGTATTATAGGAGGAGACATTGTTAAAATGATCTCTCAAAGAGAAATGCTATAGATACATACATTAAAAACATTGGTTCCACTGGGACTCAATGCTGTATTGATTTAGGTTGTTTCCTAGTATGGTGGTCATTTTTCTCTTTTTTTTCTTAATATTCTCTATCATCTGGCATATCCAGTTTATGAAACTTTCATATCAAATTTGAGTGAATCAAATAGATTCAGTTCTTTGCAAAATCCACAACAAAGTTTACTCTATGAATGTTCTCTGTTTGGGAATTATACTCTCTCTCTACAAGTTATAAGTTCCTTTTTTTTTTTTACTATGTACAGTATATCCCTACTGTACATAGTCAAACAAAGAAAAAAGGAACCTCTACCTTATAGAGAGAGTCAACAAATTCTGAATATACAATATATACATTTTGATGAAAATATATTGCAAAATTATAAAATTCAGTACGTCTAATTAGTTTAGTATGTCGAAGGCAAATTATTTTTAATCCTGGAAATTAGATATTCATTTTCTATTTATCAAATAGCAAAAATATTAACTAATTATTATTATTTTTTTATAAAAAAAGATTATTGTTTATTTATTTTAACTTTGTTTGTTTTTTATTTTGTAATAAAATTCTTAATGATCTTGAAACACTTGTACATAGTTGAAAAGCTTTTCCAATACATGTATAGATTGCTACACTTTATTTGAGTGATGGGAGACATTTGTTTAACCATTGACTGATATTGATTCATATGTATCAATTGTTTAAACTGTTGTAATACTGTATATTAACATGTCTGTTAGGTAATGACAGGGTTAACAAGGCAATATAAAGGTTGTCTAAAGAGACCAATGTCATTAACCCCTCTTGAGGAAGCAGAGACCTGTGAAACACATTGAGTGATTATCAGCTGCCAGTGGACATAGAAGCAGAGTGAGGAGTGGTGACATCAGATGCTGAGAACCTGAGAGAGCTCAGGGACCAGACGAGAACAGGGAGTTGTGCTAGAAGGCGAGAGCGACCTCCAAGCTCTAAACGTACTTGGCTTATGAGAGCTAAAAGCTTTATACCATCGGTGAAAGTGTGAGTTAAATTGTCCACACTTTCAAATACTGTAAGAAAAAGGTGGTGTTGTACATTTTGGACATTTGGAAGGGATTCCCTTTCATAATTTTTTTTTTTTTTTACAGTATACAGCAGGATCTAGCACCTTTAACAACCCACTAACAAATATGTGGTCATTTGTTATTTTTCTAAGAGGAGTAGTTTTATTTTCATGAGCTAAATGTATACAGTACCTCATGCTAAAATGCTTGACTCTTTTATATCGTCCCAACTTTCAGTAAATTAATAAAACAGGGAATGCTTTAATTTTAATTACAGAAATAAATCCTAATTACCCATCATTCCAACTAGTTTGATTTGTTCGCAATTCATCTTGTGTATGTCTTATTTTTACATTTGCTATCTTTTCATTCGGACTGAAAAATAAATTACAGACCCAAATAAAGCTTTCGCTTACGGTACTAGAAACAGCATGCGGTATACTGTTTTGTGATTTCCCTATGCCATAAAACCTTTGCAAAGCATCCAACTGAGAAGTGCCCATATCCTAAAACAAACTGTTATGCATTTTTTATGCATTATGTGATTGTAGTAACATCACATTATACACTCCGTTTGGAAACGTAAACCTCTGCTGCATTGAAAAACTTATTTAAGAGATTAATGTCAAAATTGCTTAGTAGGATTACAGGCATTTTACAGACAGAACCGGCTTTACTTTTATAGAAATTACAATCCTATTTTTCCAACTCTACAACTATCAATTTATGTATTTTGTGGATATCTGTCCTGTTTCCAAAAAAACAGTGGGAAAGAGGTTTACAACTGCAGCGGCCATTAATCAAACAAATCACTGCGCCGTTTTCGTGTGCTCTGTTGTAATCCACGCAGCATGAACGCGGCCAATCGCCCCAGGACCCGCGCTTATCGCGATTGCTTTGTTTGAATTTCATGGATTCTCTTTCTTTGGGTGCAATGAAATCATTGAATTGTACAGTACTGTGCTACTGTGTCAATTTAAGGTGTTTAAAAAACAGAATTCTAAAATGCCATTTTCTGCACTCGCCACACTCGCGTCTTAAGGCGGTACGGTTGGAAGACATCCCACGTCAAGACATCGGTATTCCGAAGTACACAATGCGTGAAGTGTTTGAATAATGGCTGCTGCAGCTGTAAGTCTGGGATTCCTTGTAAAAGTAGATGTACAAGTTTATGGGGGATACTGTATGTATCAAGTAAACAACTCTAGGGCAGTGCTCCAAAACCAGAGCAAATTGTGTTATTTTTTACTCTTTGTGATTATGTCAATTTATCAATGTGTTATGTCACTTTTTGCACTAATTTTCTCCACTTGTGCCATGAGCAAATTGGGGAAAGGATATAGGAGGAGTTGGGTGGAGAGAGCTGCTCCTAAAACTGATGCAGGTTTACTCTATCTTTTGCCAAATAAATGTGCCAGATTTGCCAGGTGATGTTAGCCTCTGCTCAAAAGAGATTTGCTCCAAATGTAAGGGGCGAGATTTAAAATATCATACATAGTGTATGACGCTGCTCACTGGAGATGGGTGAATTTTTTTGGTGAATTTGGATCCACAGTGGATCAGCCGGTTCTTTTGGTACGCAGATTTCAGCGGATCAATCTAAAAAAAAAATAGCAATTTGCGTTTTGCGGATATTGTATTATTATTACCAATACACACTGTATATTCTGCAACCCGTGGACTGATTTGTAGAATCTAATTGTTGGTGGATTCTGAAGAATCCATCAACGTATTGCTGAATCCGCTAATTTTATTCTCAAAATCTGTCCATGAGCTGTATCCAATGGCGGTTTTTGATGAATTCTCGTGGCTTGAAACTGCCCAAATTCGTTTGCGGATTTTACTCCGTGAAATAGATTTTGGGGGTAACATCAGCGAAAAGCCAGAAAACGGATTTGGGCAGATTCACCCATCTCTACTGCTCAGAAGTTACCACAGATGCTCTGTGTTTGGTACAAATGACACCAGTTTTTTTTTCTATACATATTCCCCTAAATGTGATCTTGAAGGAAGCTAAAACACAGCTAGTAAACAGGCTTTCCCTACTGTAGGTAGGGAAACGTCATAGCAAGAGGCAACAGAAAAGTAAGATGTTCACTACAAAAACACTTCTGACATTTGAAAAAAAAAAGAAGAAATACCTTTAACAATATCAGCAGCAGTGGCTATACCATCAACATTTTTGTTCACGTCTCTTGTAATCGTCTAAGGACGGTAAAATAGCACTACACTTGCATATAAAATGTCAAATAAATTATAGTTTTTTTTAATCACCATTTATTCTTTTTAGGAGGTTGCATCAAACGTTAGGAGCCCTTTAAAATACTACCTGATGCTAAATGACAATTTCACCCTCCCACCACATAGTAACATAACAGAAAGCATTACAAGTTGTGCATGATTTTCTTGGTATTTTCATCTTGTACTTGCTCCACGTTGCTTTAGGAGAGGTGGTGATCATCACTTGATATAAATAGAAAGACTGTAAACTTTATATGATAACCAACAAAAAAGTAGGCATAAAACATACATTATTTCTTGACATATCAAGTTAATAATTAATAAGTAAGTACACTGAAAAATACTTCGGTCAAATTCAGAAATATATTCTTGGGGATCATGTTCCACTGAGATCGCTAAAAGTATATGCCTTTTAAAATTGCATTATTTTTTTGGAGACGGCTTTATAAGAAAAGCGTCCTGCTTTATGTTATCAAAGTAATTTTCATGTTACCTTTTGTTTTTATATTCTGCCTACCTGTACAAGTTCCATTATCTGGTAATCATCTATAGCATTTGGAAACACAGACTATCATTACTGCTTTAGAAAAGCCTCATGGTGCGGAATAAACTGTTCACAATGATCACTGAAAATTTCTTACACAATTAAGCAGCACGTTTCACAAAACAATTACAAAGAATATTCTAAACCACTTGTACATTATTTCCCTGCAAAAAATAGGGTAATATCAGCCTTTGAGTGGGTAGATTCATGTAGACAAGGATTGCTGATGATCTTGCCTCCCCAATAACATAGTTGGCCACAGTGGATGCAGATCAATGAATGTATATTCAGCAGAATTAAAATCTATTGATTCATCTATCATTCTATTTTGGGAATGCAATGTAGGAAAATGAGGGAAGGAGATATAAAAGGTTATTGTGTTCATTAATAATAAATTGGTTGAATCTTACCTGTAATATTTCTTTCTGATGTTTGATATTTTAAGGAAAGACATTTTTTTGTCAGGTAATACCAATCTGTTGTACAAATGAATTGTGAAATGTTTTCAGATGGCATTTGTCATGTCCCGACTGCCCACGGCAGAGAACTCGCTAGCTTACTTCAGCAGATGTTTCCAGGGGTTATGACCTGGTTGTCCCTCTCTGTTTCCCAGGGTTTTGACATGGTTGTTCCACTCTGTTTTTTCCAGGATTACTTTCTGGTTGTGTCCTACTGTATGTAAGGTAGAAGTTACGTATCTTCCTGGCCTGTACAACTAGGTTATCCTGCTCGTCCTGTGGGGTGCTCTTGTTTTCGCTGATACCTCACTTTTCTGGACACTCGCTCCTTACCTGAACCTTTTTCAACTTTTTCAACCTTTTCTGTTGCTGGACCCCGGCTCTCGCTGATTTATTCCTGTTGCTGTACCGTCCTTGCTCCTGGGCCCTCTATTCATTCATGTACCTATTCTCAGGTCCCCATCCTTGGCTCTATCAAATTTTAATTCCCCTTTCATCTATCCTCACCCTGATAGGTGGTCTCCACCCCCTTTTATATATCTTAGAGGAGTGGGACCATGCCTCTGGTCAGCTACATGTGATCTCCCAGTTATAAAAGCATTAGATTTAGTAGGAATGCTCCTACTTACGGGAACAGTCGTAACAGTTGGTTTTACTGTTATTCAGATATTATCACAAAATGTAACATAAAGCCACATCCAGAATGACTGCGCGGGCTTGAGTGCTGCGCGATGAATCCAGTGGTGGCAATGTGAACATCTATAGTGCACATGGGAGTGCACGTACACATGAGCGTTCAATGGAGAGCAGCATGAGGAGACAAATATATTTGTATTTGTAGCGCGATGGCCAGGTCACGTGAGGGTTTCACCCAATGAGGGTGGACAGCTCCGTGACATCACAGCCTCCCCCCAAAATGCCCCCCGTCTACCAGCATGCAACAGCAAATTTTTACAGGCCAGGAACCTCCCCAGTTACATCAGCGCGTGTTGTCACAGTGCTCGAGCGCGAGCGCAATCATACTGGATGCGGCCTAATTCTAGAGCAGGGGTTTTCAACCTTTTTCTGGTTAAAGAACCCCAGTCTCTCTCCCCCTTCTCTCACCCCCTCCATCTCTCACGTCCCCCTCACACTCTCTCCCTTAAACTCTCTCCCTCTCTCTTCTGTACGTACACACTCTCCCCCTCTCACATACACACACTTCAACACACACTTACTGTCCCCGTCTCACTTACACACATATACTTACTCTCCCCCACTCACACACACACACAATTACTCTCCCCACTCACTTACATACACACACTTACTCTCCCCCACTCACTTATACACACACACCCACGCACACTGAGAGAGTGTGCTCTCACCTGATCCTTCCTCTCCCTCCTGTCAGCTTTAAATTGACATGACTTCAGGCACCGACAGGAGCAGGCAGAGGAAGGATAGCATTGACTGGGCGTCTGCTGCTGCTGAGGTCTGGAGCCACTGGGTCACTGCTACGTGGGGTGCCGCAGAGCCTGGGACAGCTGGGAGAATTGCTCCCAGCAACTCTCCCAGCTCTCCCGGAACCCCAGTTGAAAATCACTAGTGTTACATAAGCTCAAATTTAAAAAAAATCAATGTGCACTGCAATGTTGTTTAATATGCTATCTTGCAAAATTCTCTAACATTGCTAAATTTGCTTAATGCTTAGACTATTAAAAGGGCACACAACACAGGATTTTCCAAAATGTCTGGAGGTATTTATCTGAAAAGGTTGCGAAATTGCAAAATCTATGAGACTCATTTCATGAGTTTAATAGTACTTTGAGGGACAGTGAAATGTTTTTCACTGTATCAAATGTGGTGGAAATAAATGCTTTGTACATCTCTCTTTGATTCCTCAGATTTACTTTTCAAGTTTACTACATTAGGTTTTTCCACAGTCTTTTCCATATTTAAAGTATTACTCATTAACTTTTAATCTCTCAGATAATGTTTATGAATACCGTCAATCCTACTGGGCTGCAACCAGTCAAATTTGAAATTTTAGTTTAAATGTGCCGTCACGTGGGCTATGAAGAGGGAGATTTAAACTTGCAGGAGATACCGGCACCTCATACTGAGGATTGTACCTCATGAAGCAGGAGTTTCCGGACCTGAAATTACTGCGGTTCAGCTACAAAGACCCCCTGCTTCAATATTGCATACTAAAAATAATAAAACCAATAGTGAGATCTGCTGTAAGCGCTGCACAGGGAGACAGAGAGAGAGGGACTGCTTCTCTCTAACCTCTCTGTGCAGCTCTTAGCCTTGTTGCATCCCGGTAGGATTAATGCAACGGGAATCCCATTCAAAAGCAGGGACCCCCGCTATGTTAATCCCTTCAGGGCAGCCAGCATTACTGTGCTTTTTGGCACATGTGACTGCGCGCAGGCCGCGTTCGGGCTCCGTAATCAGCTTTGTCCATTGCGCCAAACTGAACATAAATAGCACAGCAGCCTATGCTGTCTTGTAGCCTGATTTTAAAGCAGCCCATTTTTCAAGTAGCCCATTTTAAGTAGCTTGCAAAGTGGTGTTTAAAAGGGTTTTCAAAAGGAGTGAACAAGTGGACAACACAAGACCTACTGGCTCTGATTCCTGCATTTGAACTATGCTGGAAAGGAGGATATTACAGATGCAGCGGTTGTTATTCGAACATATCACAGAGCCGTTTTCGTGTGCGCTGCTGTACTCCACGCGGCCAATTACGCGGTTGATTTTGTTTGAATTTCATGGATTCTGATTTCTTTGGGTGCAATTCTTCACGTGTCCGTGGTAGAAATGAATGAATTGTAATGTGTACAGTACAGTACTGTGTCAATTTGCAGGTGTTTAAAACCGGAAAACTAAAATGCAATTTTCTGCACTCGATAAAACACGAGTCAACACGCGGTAATGGCGCGCCATGACATGGGTATTCCGAGGTATAAAAAGAGTGAAATGATTGAATAATGGCCACTGCATCTGTATATATCCAAGACTGCACATCTTAGCACTTAACTATTGCTGTGATGCCGCCTTAACTATTTATATTTGCTAAGACATCACTTCTCAAATTAGGCACTTCTTTCTACCAGCCTCATTATGTCTCTAACTCTATTCATATATCTCCATCTCTCCTTCCTTCACCACTTCTCAGTTGACATGAACTCCTTTCTTACCTGCATCCTCTGACATTACACAGCTATACCCCCTGCACTAAAACACATCCCTACAAATCCTCCTCACACATTCTCTTCCTTCCCATGCTTCTCCTCCTTGCTTCCTGGGATATAGCTTCCAATCCTGGTCCCTGTCTTATTTCTACATGCTCTCATCCTCACCTCCAACATGCAACTTATATTCCTTCTGGTGCCAACCCCTCTAACCTCATACTCCATCCCCTGTCACCCTCTCTCCTCTATCCCTTTCTCCTGTGCCCTTTGGAATGTCCCTTCCTCCCTAACAAGTTATCTCTGTGCATGACTTCGTTTTCACATAGTCTCTGCTCCTATTTGCTATAACTGAGACCTGGCTAACTCCGTCTGACTGCTCTGGAAGCTGCCCTCTCTTATGGTGGTCTTTCTTTCTCCCACACTCTGCACCCTGATGGCAGGGGTGGAGGTGTGGAGCTCCTGCTCACCTCTATCTGCCACTATGTACCCTTCCAATTCCTCCCTCTCTGGCTTTCCCTCCTTTGAGACTCACACTGTCCAGATCTTCTTTCCTCTCCCTGTCCACGCGGCGGTCATCTATCGCCCACCTACCTCTACTCATCCCCCTTCTGCCTTTCTCTCTCACTTTGAATCCTGGCTCTCTTTCTTTCTCTCCTGAGACTCCCCTGTTTTTCTCCTTGGGTACTTCAACTGCTACATCGATGACCACTCTATCCCTTGGGCTTCCCGATTTCTCTCTCAAACCTCCTCATTTGGCCTTCAACAGTGGACTGCAGCCAGCATCCACAAGGATGGCCACTACATAGACATGGTTTTCACTAAAAACATTTCTCTCTCTTATTTCTCCATTTCCCCCTTTCCTCTCTCTGACCATAACCTCATCTCATTTTCTCTCTCTCGCTTCTCCCCTGCTCCATCTCCATCTACCCCCCGTTTCTGCAGAGACCTGCACTCTATTAACCTACCAGCTTTTGATTCCACTTTATGCACCTCCCTCTCCTCTCTCAGCCCTGTTCCATACCCTGACAATCTGGTCAGGAACTACAACTCTGCCTTATCCTCCTCTCTTGATCTACATGCCCCACTTTCTCTCTGCTGTTCTTGCCCTTCTACCCTAGACCCCGGCTAAATCCCCACACATGCATGCTGCGTTCCTGCACTCATTCCTCTGAACACCTCTGGAGGAAATCTCACACTCTCGCAGACCTCCTTCACTACAAATTTATGCTATCCTGTTTCAATTCTGCCCTCTCTCAGGCTAAACAAACCTACTTTTCTTCACTAATCAACATGCACAAGTTTAATCCACACCGACTCTACTCTGTCTTTGACTCCCTACTCAGACCACCCTCAGCTGCCTCTTCTTCTTCCTCCATCTCACATCAGGATTTTGCTGACAATTTTAAGGAAAAGGTGAAATCCATACGTCAGGAAAAGGTGAAATCCATACGTCAGAACATCCCCTCTGTTTCCTCCTCCTACCCTAAACCTCTTCTTAACTCTCCTCCTGCCTTCCTTGACTTTTTCTGTTATCACGGAGGAGGATGTGTCACTGTTGATCTCCTCTTCTCCCTCTACCACTTGCCCTCGTGACCCCTTTGCCTCCCGGCTCCTAAAACATCTTGCTCCTAATATAATCCCAACGCAAACACATATTTTTAATTCCTCCCTCTATTCTGGTACCTTTCCCTCCTCCCTTAAACATGCAACAGTCATACCATTACTCAAAAACAGAAAGCTTAACCCTACCTGTCTTTTTAACTATCGACCTGTCTCCCTCCTGCCTTTTGCCTCTAAACTCCTTGAACGTCTTGTATTCTCTCGCTTGCTCTATTTTCTCTCCACCTATTCTCTCCTAGATCCTCTACAATCTGGCTTCCACACTGCTCACTCCAGTGAAACAGCACATTCTAAAATAACTAATGACCTCCATGCTGCCAAAGACAGAGGTCATTACACTCTGCTCATATTACTGGATCTCTCTGCAGCATTTGATACTGTGGACCACCCTCTCCTCCTTCACATTCTCCATACTCTTGGTATTCATAATAAAGCTCTAGCCTGGATCTCCTCTTACCTCTCCCATGGAACTTTCATTGTCTCTTCTGTTAACACGTTCTGTATATTTTGAGCAGATGTTTAATCTAACTCCATTAGAGTTTCTAATTTTAGTTTCTAACCCAGGACATACTTGAAAACGAAAGGTAACCCTCAATGTATTACTTCCTGGTAAAATATTTTATAAATAAATAATTAAACTCAATTTCCTGTTATTTTAAAGTGCCAATCAGCTTCTTTTTTTGTTTGTTTTTTTTTTTTATTTATTATACACTGAACTGTGTGGTCCACCACAGCTGAACGACTCTATTCTAATTTCTGGGAACCTCTCTCCCCCTAATCCCCGCCATACTTATTTGTCTCTTCTAGTGTTTTTTTTACACACTTTATTAGCGTTTTTTAATTATTTATAGAAGGGTCTAGAAAGAAAAAGGGGGAGGGGGTGTGAGGGAAAATTACACACATTACACACATTACACAAGTACAACTGTATAAAACAGGAGAAAAGGTGTGTAATAACTCAATATAATACAGTCCACATTAGATGACGAGCAATCACTGGATCAACTGGGCAATAATAAAATATAAAAGCTTCCCCTGGGAGACTAGTCCTCAGTAAAGGTAGATGATTTATAATATATTTTAAGACAATTATTTAATTTTGTTGAAGCCTTTCATGTTTAGAGTATCCCTGGATCGGTTTGTTTAGAAGGGTTATCAATGAATGTCATTTTAGTGCTTTAGTGACTAATCGGCAATAATATTATTAATGAAATCAGAGACAGAAGGCCAGGTTGGTTCGATTAATAGGCATTGCTACCATATGTGGGAAATTGTGCCATGGTTAGGGGACTTACTTTTATTTATATTATTCAATTGCACGTGTAATTAAACTTTTAAGAAATGTAATTAATAGTGTTACAGATGAAGCTAGTAGCCACAGCTTCCGAAATGTCCCCACAACCCTCAAACTACAGAGACTTCCCGGCTTCCTTTTGTATGAATTGACCCAAGGGGCAATGAAACAGCTGATTTATAATTGAAATAAGGCCCTTTTGGGGTGAACAGTTTCAATAAAAGCTTTAAAAAAAAAGGATAAGTCATTTCGGGGACAGCGAGAGAGAGAAAAGATGATTATATTAATTTTAAGTTATCAGTGAATTTGAACAGTTACAGTATTTACATTTATACAAATTGCATAAGTAAATCACTCATTATGGTTGATCTAAGAAGAGATATTTACATTCTGGGTTTTCTAGGCATCCAGATACATTCAGAAATATGACCTTGTAGATGTACTGTATGAGGTCCTTCTTGGGAATGGGAATTGGAAGATTGCGAAAAAGATATGTGATACGCCCTATCCATGAGATATAATATGTATTCCTCTATTCTTTTTAAATATCTTTAACATTGGTCAATAATTTGTTAACAAAGGGCCCCTAAAGAACCAGTCAGACTCATTACCGAATAGAGATGGGGGGATAAAACATTGCTTCAGTAAAATCCAAGTTAATATTAATTAGCTTAACTCTTTCAGATGAGAGTTTGATGTTCAATGCTTTTGATTTAGAGAGAAAATATTTAGTGTGGGTGAAATATGTTATGGTGAGTAAAACATCCACACATTTATATTCACTCACTTTTGCCTGGATACGAGATATGTTGGCATTATTGCTAACTTGGGATGCTAGTTGTTCTACAAAGGGCAAAGAGAAGGGGAGACAGGAGGCATCACTGATTGGTGCCATTTTATATCTGGAGGCGGTTTGACAGGAGACCAGAAACCCAGATTTGAGCAGTAGAATAAGTGCACCAAGTAGACGAAAAGACTGAAGAGTTTAGAATATGTACTTCTAGTCAACCCTGTCAAAGACTTTCTCAGAATCAATCGCCAGAACCATGGTGGGAATTTTCTCTAAGAATTAAATTAATTGCTCTTCTGGCATTTGTTTTGAGCAAGTCAGATTGGAATTAAACCCACACACTCAAGATGAATTATCTGAGCAATGTAATTATTCAGTTTGTTGGCCGGAAATGTTACAAATAATTTAATGTCTGTATTAATACGTGAGATTGACCTGCAGCTCTTGCAGTTATTTGGCCCTTCCCTTTTTTATAAATCAATACAATATTTGCTACTGTAATTGCATAGTTTAGGTCGCCTGGCAGACAGTGTGGACATTTTTTCAATCAACTTTTCTTGTTGTTTAAAGTACAGTATGCAGTTTTAATAAGGGAACCTCTTATGACAACTTGTGGGACTCCCAGTGTATCAAAACATATTAATAAGAAAGGATTTAAAATTTTCCTCCAGAAAAGACTGGAATATAACCACCATGTGACTTTAACATACTCAATATAACTTTGTTGCTGGTGCAGCAATAATGAAAACAGACAAACCGAGCACTACATCATATACAATAAATTAAGTGGGAACCCCCCTCACCCCGCCCCCCCCAGTTTTTTTAAAGCCCAATCCCAAAAGTACACCAGTGTAAAAAAATTATAAAGTTATAATAACCTCCCTCCTTTTGTTCTTGCTCTCCCAGACTTCTCTTCCATCCCAAACTCCAATTGGGGGCACACACCAGGAGAGATAAAAGATATATGGTGTAGTAGTTAAAAATTGTGTACTCTGACTATTCTCCAATAACATAGAAGTTTCTTTGACTATTTAAGTTGATTTGAATTCTGGGCCTGCTGGCTCATTTAATATGTGGATCTCAGCAACATAATAAAATATTGTATATGAGATAAGGGAAATAGGAACGTAATAGAAATATAAAATGATTGCTTGCCAGAGCTATATTTTGAGGTTTATTTAAACCCAACTAACAAAGAGAAAGAAGAAGAGTTGTTCAATGTAAACAATTTCTCAATCAAAAGTTTGTTTGCTTATTCTCTGTTGGGAAAAAGTGGGGCTTTCAATGTTAATAAGAAAATGTTAAAGTGCTCCTTTTATACAGTGAAATTTAAACGTCCTCATTGCTACAGCACAGGAAAGTACAAATCTTCCATTTGATTCCGATGTAGACATATCTAAAATGAGGAAATACTTCACCTGATCAAATATCCTGATAGTGAACTGCTGTGTAAAACCAT
Source organism: Ascaphus truei (assembly GCF_040206685.1). Taxonomy (NCBI): domain Eukaryota; kingdom Metazoa; phylum Chordata; class Amphibia; order Anura; family Ascaphidae; genus Ascaphus; species Ascaphus truei. Next base: position 341,705,654 of record NC_134484.1, read on the forward strand.
AGAGTATGTTACAAGTGTGTGGTGTATTCAGGACACATCCTCATCCCCCTGAATGAAGAACCACAAAGGAACTGCTAATGCTTGCCTGGGGGAGAAACACAAGCTATAGGAGACACCATCTAGAAACTTGTTCTCCCTCAAGGCACGTATGATGTCATAGTAAAGCAACAACAGACACACATTTGGTGAAAAAACACTTCTTCCAAGGTAGGTCTGTCTAATTATAAAAGAATGAAATTGGAGAGGAAATCAAGCTAAGGTCCATAATAATTAATATAATTTAATAATAATTATTGACTTTCAGATAACTAAAACTCAGACCTACAGTAAACTTGCTGGGTAAGAAATCTTTAATGACATTTTACACTAACATGAATATTCATTAAAGTTTAGCTGTGTAATTAAAAAAAGTCATAAAGCCAGCAAGCAAGATGTTTATTAAAACCGGGCTTTATGTTTTATAAAAAGGACTAAAACTGCATGTACTTAACAATCTAACAAGTAAAATATCAAAGCCCAATAGATTCATTTTCAGATCTGTATTAATGTATGCTTAGTAGATAATGTATTTTACCAAGTCTGGGTATATAGGACTATCAGGGCATTGAAAGTGAGGATGCTAGAACATAAATGTAATATAACAAAAAAGTGATAAAGACCCAGAGGGTCAAAGAGTGTCACAATTGAGATACTACAAAAATGAAGTTGAGGGATATTGATCAGGTTAAGAGCCATTGGAGAATAGGAGACAGAAATACAGATCTATCCAAAGACCAACATTTTAATACACAAACTAAAGACCTTAAACCCCCCAGGTCTGAATATAGACTATGGATCCTTATTAACCTAGTTCTCATAAATATTTCTCCAGTCTATCTTATCTTCTAATTCCATGGGTTATCTATACATATTAAAAAATAATAATTAAAAAAAATGTTATTTCTTATAACTTTACATAGACTCACATTCCTTTCACAATTTCTCTATATAACAATTTATTTTTAAATATGTTTTATGTTTATTTTTTTAATACATTCTGTATTTGAGTAGATACAGTACTTTCACATAATTGCATATATTGAAAAAGAAATATTTTATAAATTTTTCTTTTCTGCATCAGGATATACATCTACAGTATATGTATACCTTCCGGGCGATGTTACAATGGATAGAGCAAACATTTTTTTACTTTAAAACAGTCTGCAATGTTATCTGTTGATGAAACCTATCCCTCCCCCCTGTGTAGTTTGCGATTTATGACTTTAGGTGTTAAATGGTCCCTGAATGTTTGTGATGTAAGTGTGTGTAAGTGTGAATGTATGTAAATATAAATTTATAAAGCACCGACAGTGCTTTACAAAGGGTGTGTGTGGAGGAGGAGTGTATGCCAATGTTGTTGGTGGGTGTTGAAATGTAAGAGGGTGTTGCATTACTATAAATGTATGTGGATACTATGTCGTCGCTATTGGTATATAGGGATAGAATTAAATTGTACATTTGTATGTGTAAGAGACAGGTGTGTGTGCATTCATATAGCACAGTATTTATCGACATGTGATTTAGCACTCATGGGAAGAGAGTTCTCGTGTGTAGTGGCTCATGAAACTGCAGTCTCGGTTTAGGCCTCCGATCAGTGTCCCGAACAGTTTAATAAATTTGTATTCATGCAACCGCCACTCTTTTGGTGTTCTAAGATTATCTTTGAGTACGGCCACCTTCAGATCATTCATCTTATGGCCAGAGTCAGAGAAATGTTCGTCGACAGGATTGTCTCTTGTTACGCGTGTGATGCTGTGGCGATGCAGGTTCATTCTCTTGTTTAGCCCCTGCCCCGTTTCACCTGTGTAGAAGCAGCCCCCTGGGCATTTCATGCACATGATAAGGTACACGACATTGCTGGAGGAACAGGTGACCCTTCCTTTGATTTTGTACTCCAGATTCCTGTGTGGTATTTGTATTGTGCCCGCTTTGTAGAGCATTGCGCAGGTTTTGCATCTTGTGTCCTGGCATGGTCTTGTCCCACATTTAGTTGTATTGTTGAATACATTACTCCTCATTATCATTTCCTTTAGATTATGAGGTTGTCTGTATGATAATAAGGGTATTTCAGGGAAGACCTGTTGCAGTCTTGTATCTTCCTGGAGAATGCGTTGTAGTTCCCTGGTGATCTTGCATAGGGCTTCTAGGTGTGGGTTATATGTGACCACCCAATTTACCCTGTCACTTGTCTCTTTCTTTCAGTATTCAAGGAGATAACTTCTTGGTATTCTGGTGGCTTTGTGGATTTGTTGGTCTATAATTCTGTGGTTGTATCCACGGTTTATGAAATCCAATCTCAAGGCTGTAATCTGCTGGCCTCTGTCTGCTGTGTCAAAGCATATCCGGTTGTATCGTATGGCTTGACTGTAGATGGTTGCATGTTTGGTGTGTATGGGGTGGAAGGTGTGGTCCCTCAAATAGCTGGCTCTGTCTGTAGGTTTGCGGTATATAGAGGTCTGTAGTTGGTTGTTCTTTATAGTAATGGTGGTGTCTAGGAAATGTACTTCGTCCGGGGAATGGGTGAGTTTGAGGTTGATGGTCGGGTGGAATGTATTGAAGTTCTCATGGAACGGTATGAGATCCTGCAGTGTCTTAGAATCCAACAGGGTGTGTGTGAAAGTGTTTAATGCCCTTTGATAGGAGCCAGTTGCAGTAAATACCGCAGGTAGTATACTTTTCCAGAGCAACACTAGGAGATGGGACCTTCACCCTGAGAATGTTTTTCACCTTTAAGTGAATTATGCCTGAAGATTTTGGCACTAAAGCGCCCCAACTTTCCGCCAGGTCGTCCTCCAACTCCACACTTTGTTGTTATGTTCCTCCGTCAGGTACACACACATACACACTCTTACATCACAACACTATTTAACACCTCAAGTCATAAATCGCATATAGCACAGGGGGGAGGGATAGGTTTCAGTTACAGATAACATTCCAAAATGCACTGTTTTTAAGTTAAACCTATCTTGCTTTATTCATTGTAACACCGCCAGAAGAAGAGATCAGTGTATCTCGAAAGCTCGCACAAATAAAAGCATTTTGTTAGACACAGACCTGCCTAAGACATGCAAATGAGCATACAGTTATATTTCCATTTGCTATATGCTTTGCTATGGAGGGTTTTTGTCACTTTTTTACTCACCATAACTTAACTAAGTACGGTAAACCCCATCCTCATTGCTTCAGCTTTGCATAGCCAGTGTAACCAACTGCTGAGACTCCTTAAGGTCAAAACAGCTGTTTGTGGGTGGGTTTACTGGCTATGCATCTTAACCCTGGCTGTGCTTAAAGCTGTAACCATGCAGCAAGCTTAAGCCTATAGGGAACCATGTTTAAAATGGTTTTGAAGCAAAAAGTGGCTCATTTGCATGTCAATTCTCTGAATCCCTTGCTGCAGTGGAAGTGCTGTATGCTGGGTGATAATGGTGAAAAGTGGGGTTGCAGACCTGCCTCAGACATGCAAATGAACAAACAGTTATATTTCCATTTGCTATATGCTGTGCTGTGGAGGGTTTTTGTCACTTTTTTTACTCACCATAACTTAAAGTATATATATCTATTTTTTTCTTCCTTCTTAAAATTAGTCAGCGGATTGCGGAATCAACGGATGGATTGTCAGCGTTAAAAAAACAGCAAAAGGCGAATCGCTATATTTGAGACTGATCTGCGGAAATCTGTGCACCAAAGGAACTGGTGGTTCCGAGCCTGATCCAAATCTGCAAAAAAAAGTTGGCCATCTCTAGGTAAGACCTTAAATTAGGGAAAGAAAAAAGAAAAAAGCGCAAGGCCCATAGGGTAATATTGTCAGATTTATGGAAAATTAAAACGGTTATAAAAACTCACAGAATAAAAATTGGTATAGGCATCTCGGTGTAAATAACAACCACAGGAACAGGGGTGTCTGGACGTTTTCCGCTTCTTCTGATGCGTTGATGCACAGCCCTCCTCATTGTCCCGATCAGCAACCGTTCAGCTTCCGCGTCAGCTGACTCGCGACGTCGGCGCGTGACGTCGATCGGGGGGTTGGATTATGGGCGGTCACCTGCTTCTTCTCCGAAAACGGAACTCCAGGATCTCTGCTCACTGTGTTCTCTTAGTGCCGAGTACCAGCCACAGCAGCAACCTTTAGCAATGTCCGCCCTACGCGTTTCAAGGACGCTTGTCCTCTTCCTCAGGGGCACGTTCATTTACACCGAGATGCCTATACCAATTTTTATTCTGTGAGTTTTTATAACCGTTTTAATTTTCCATAAATCTGAAAATATTACCCTATGGGCCTTGCGCTTTTTTCTTTTTTCTTTCCCTGTCTATAGCTTTCTCTGGTCCCGAGGTTGGTTCCAGATGAAAAAAGGCTGCATACCCATAGGAGATCAGGCTTGGACTCTGTATTTGGGACCACAAAAAGCAAACTTCATGGACACTAAGTATTTTAATTGATTGTAATAATTGTTTTAATGTTTTGCTGTGTAAATCCCTTGTAACTTATTTTCTCCCTTTGTGTGTTATTAATACACAAGGAGGCTGATAAGTAAGAGCGCTGGTGGACACATTTGGAGGCAGAGGGGCTCACACCTACCTGCTCACAATTGTGTTATACTTAATTCACATCACTTTACTAATATAAGACCTTAAATTATCCTTGGTGGTGACAGTAATTGAAGTGCGGTGTGATCGTTTTTGGGGAGATTTTGCTAATTTTGAGTTCCCTGCTAGGAAGTGAGTTAGTTGGATAGCTAAATGTTTTAACCGCTTTTACATACAAGTATTCGTGACATTGTGTGTACAGTATATATATATATATATATATATATATAAAACAAGCTACGACAAATGGGTATATATGGAAGGGTGTAGAATGGTTATTATAGACCCTTGAGGAAGTTGTCATAGGAAAAAAGCGTTGGGTATATGCTCCAGTAAAAGAGAGAGAGACTCCATGGATCCTAGCCCACTGTCCACGTACACCCAAAAAACTGAAGTGAGGTCAGGGACTGGACATTTGGGAAGCAGTGCTGGAGAACAATGCCATGAGTCTCTGCCTGGTGGATTTTTATAGTTTTTACTTTTGTGAGTGCAACTGAATTAAAATAGTGTATGTGCATATTAAAACTTTATTGCATTGTATGCACCTTTTTTTCTCTTACATATTGCAATTTACCTGGAGGCCAGACCCACATCGATGTTTGTGATGTATAATATACCCCTGATACCTTCCAACTTTATTTTTCAACAGCCACAATACAATGATGAAGCTGATAGAAAAAAAGTTACAAACAAACTTTAACGTGTTTTTTTATTCATATTCCCATTATGCTGAAGAACTCTGCAAACGCACCAGGGAGAAACTGATAAAAGAGCTGATTCATCAACTACAGTACATGGAAACCTGTATTAAAATGCCAAAAACACACAATACTGCAAACCCTGCAAAGGTAAAGTATTGCAAAAACTTATAAATTGGAAAAAGATATGCAAACTCTACACAAGAAATTACAGTGGGACTTAATAAGAAGAAACTACAATCCTCTCTCAGTATGACAGCAGACCATTTATACAACAGAAGGTATTTCAAACTAACAAAATGACAATCAACAGTGCTACTGTAAAATCAACTAAATACCAGTATGACAGTAACTTACAATTAAAGACCTCAAAGGACTTTTCAAAACAGATACTCACTGTCAACCCAGAAGAGCACACCACCTGCCTGGGAGTTATAAACCTGTCTGATAATGAACTGTCAACCTGAGATTTAAGTTCTCGCTAAGGGACTAATATTCTGTCCCACCACCAAACTGGATCAAATCCAATTATACTCTGATCTAGATGAATTCTTAAGGCGATTACAACTTAAAGAATATTTCACAAAGAAGATTGCACCCCCAGAATAACTGAGTACAACAACAAGAAGAGGAACACCTATTTCACACCAGCAACAGGACACAATAGCAAATAAGAAAGCTACATAGAGAGCTTCAGATTGTGAGTTTCTTCACTGGTATCAGTACAGCAGAAACAAATTATGTAGAACCTTTCCACATGTAGAGATCTGCAATCAAGGAACTGCGAACCAACCACATCACCATCAAACCAGCAGATAAAAGAGGAGCAGTGGTGGTTATGGACACAAATAAGTACATAGAATAAGGTAACAGACAACTTAGAGACAACATCTACTGCAAAAACTGATCCACGATCCAACACATAATACAGTATACAAAGCAACTCAGAAATCTTATCAAATCATTCACTAATCACCTGCAACCAGAATTGGAGCAACTAATACCTAGCAGCACAGGAGTTGGTATCTTTTACATGTATAGAAACCTTGCTAGAGTTAGAAAATCCCTGCATGTCAGACCTGGTAGCTGCAGGCAGTGTAGGGGTTAAATCCTCACCAGGTCAACTGCATGTAAGTTAGTTACACTGTAGTGTCTAATATGTTGCCCTTTCTAAAGGTTAGTGTTAGTCACATTTAGTTATGGAAGTTGCTAGATGGTAACATAGTAATGGTGGGACCATGTTGCAACATGTATTCTGCACAGATACTGGGCCAGACTGTTGGCCACGCCCCTAGGTATAAAAAGGTTGGTTTCACCATTTTGGAGGCAGATCCCATTTACCATCAGGAGATCTTGTTCCATCCTGAGGGACTTCAGAGAGGTCTCCAGGTTATCCTGACCTGTAAAGGACACCTTATATTTGTTATTAGCATAGGGACAGTATCTCATTATTATGGGCTCCCAAGAAAGAGTGCTGAGAGTAACTACACATCTGGAGGACTAGGAAGAGACCTGGGTGGGCTGCTGACAATTCATAGACTAAGGGATTTAGGGTTGTGTCAGTGTTACCTAAAAGAATTGCTTTTGTGCAGGAATCACAAATCTTGTTTTTGAAGTAGATATCTGCTCCTGGATACACATTCCATTGAGATGCAAGAAGTGAGGATGTTGACAAACAAAATGTTTATTTACTTCACACCCTAATAATAAACATTCTTTTGTTTATTATAAGGGACTTCAAAACAAGACTTGTGTTTCCTGAATTGTTATTTAGACCCCAGTGAAAACAAATGCACATTTCCCACAGAGATCAAACTATGACCTGTCCACAATTTATTGCCATCATATGATAGATCAGGTATCAACAGGTTTTCCCAGCAACTTCAAAGAAACACATATAATTTAGTTTGAGCATATTTCTTCAACCAATCAGAACCTCCTACAAGTTAAGCTATCGGTTTAGAAACACATTGAAACCACAGACAGGGTTTCAGTTAGTTAGGAGAGGAAAAGGAGAGAAAAAAGGAGAGAAGCGTTTTGGAGGGAGAGCTCAGAAAAGCCTTTTGGAATTCCAATAGACATCAGTTAAGGTAATTATGATCATAATTCTTGTGCACTTGTAAATCTGTATATACAGTATATATCTGTGTTTTATATCAATGTATTGTTAGATAGGATGAACTGTATTGTATTGTTTTGTTAGGCCTATAATAAGTGCAAACCTTATAAGGAAGTATAATAAGTACAACCATGTAATTGTAGTATTTTGTTGCTGTTCTAATAAATTACTGTTTATTTGATTGAAGCCTCTCTATCGTGTCAATAACTCTCATAAACCAGGGTGTGCATGTGTGGATATGTTTCCTATTGGAACACATATCTACACATCTATTTCCTTAAAGTAATAGTTTTGCCCGTATTATTACAGTATAGTAATTCTTATAAGCCAGCAATACTCATATAGATGGATAAGTTATAAATACCTCTGTATTTCTATTTCTGGATAAGGCTAGACATTATCTGTAATAGTCAGGCAGGGCAAAAGGCTCTTAAATGGGATGAGCCACTACGTGACTCGTAGTGTGAGGAGCTGGAAGAATTATTTCTGCTATGCTAAATCGGTCCTATTCACAAGAGTTGTGCCTCTTCATGAATGCATGCATATGAAGATATTCGGTTATAATAAATCCAAGTTAAAAGTTCATGGTGCCCTCTTTATTCACCACCAGTCCTCATATAAGACAACACAGATCCAACTAACCTGAGATGCTCCTGAAGACCTGTTCTGTTTATGCAATCAGGTAAACCTCAGAGACTTTACACTCTTTGACCAGGTACAAACCCTGTCAGAGACAGAGACTGTTCCAAGTACTCCTTTTTTACTGTACACTCTATCCCTCATGCTGGGGTGGGATAGGGTTGTTACACATGCTTCCCAAAATCCACAAAGCAGGACACCCTGGCAGACCAATTAAAACAAGTATGGCCACTCACACCATTCCCCTTGTTCAAGAATCTTACATCTGTTACAGATTGATAAGCAATCTGTACCTGAATGTACTAAATAAAAAATTAAGTACAAATAAAAGATAACAATTACATTACAATGCGTGTATTAATTACATATGTATCCATATTATACGTGTATCTGGTGGGGTTTTTTATGCAGAAACAATTGAGAAAATGTGACGTTCAGAGGCATTCATTTTTTTTAAATGTGTGAGATTTGTTCCCTGAAGTTTGCAAACCAGTTGAAATTCACCAATATGTGCATCATGTAATGCCTCCTACTGACATTCCCCAAATTACATGGGGACACAATGAGCAACGTACTTTTCTATGATGTGTTGTAAAATGAAAATGACACTCTTTGAGCGAACTTTGCTCCAAAATTGCCTTCATGTGTCCTTGAATTGATCCTTTAAGTGGATCAATTTTTATTAAAAAAAACTCAACAATAAAAGCTTTAAGAAATTGTATTGAAATTTTGTTTTATTCGACCATATACTCTTATGTTTAAATTAGGTCTGAAATAAACATTTTCCTAAATATTATAATATGAGGCTTTATTTATTGACATAATAAAACATACATGGTTTTTATTTTGCTATGATTGGTTTAAAAGAAATTCCTCCGAAATGCGACATATTGTACAAATGTTACGTGAAATTAGTGCACATCAGCATTATCTTATAATCTTAGCAACCGAGGTTTGCAATTTGGTGTTGGAAAGTCAATTGCGAAGCACTGGGGATTTCTCTCATATAATAGCATTGATCTTTGTGCGACGGGAAGATCTGCCATATTACCATCCAGCGGATCCATAGCATTTTGAATTATCTGCAACATAACTAAATTAAATGTTGTGCTTGCCTCATAGAGGTGGAAAACACATTAATGAATTGATTTAAATGCTGCTTGCCTGTAATTGATATTGGGCCTCAAAACATGTTTACATCTCTTTCCATGAAGGGTGATTCAATTAAATATAAATGTATTTTACCTCTTTATTATTGGGACTGGAAGGAACGAGAAAGCATGCTCTTTTTCTGCACTGGAAATGTGGATTTAATATTGAAACATTTTTTTTTTAAAGCTGTGCAAAACAATTAGAAATAACGAGGTTAGGAGTAAATGAGCACAAAGAATTGACATATGTATCTGTTCCCTATTGTGATTTTCTTTACCTCCCATTAGTTACGTGAGTAAAAAAAGTTAGGACATCCAGTAATGCTGTTTTCTACCTCTGTTGTGTTGACTTTCCCTTCATAATTGCATGTGTCAAATTCTGATTGAAAATGAAAAATGTATTTAGCCTGGTAATAGGATTTTGTATTTGTGGCCTGCAATTCCTTATGTCTTTGCCAAATGCTTCTAGTTATAAACGGAACAAATTGGAGAAGAAATCAAGCCAGGTTCCATAATAATTAAAGACTTTCATATCACAAAAAGCTCAGGCCTAAATGTGCAATAGCATCTGAGCTGGGTAAGAACCAATCTTTAATGACATTTTACTCTAACATGAATATTCATTAAAGTTGAGCAGGGTATCAAGAAAGTCACAAAGCCAACAAGGGAGAGGTTTATTAAAACCTGGCATTTTGGTTTATAAGGACTGAACTCCGTATAAGTAATACACTAACAAATAAAAAGGAAAGCCCAATATATTACTTTTCTTATCTGTATGAATTCATTCTTTGTAGATGTTTCATTTGACCAAGTCTGCAGTACAGGGCAGGTCAATGGTAAGATCATTTTCATGTTGGTGAAAGGCAAGGACACCAGTTATTTGAAGTGTTGCTTGAGGTAAGAGGGACTGATATTTTCTATGGGCTTTTTTTTATTGCAGTTGCAGCAGTTGCACTACAGTAAACTGTAAGCAAAACTAAATTAGCTGTCTAACTGCTTAAGGTGCCACCATTTTGTAAATGAAGCCCTGATTATCAAACTCTTGTCATGCTCTTTTTTTTCTTGCAAGGACCAAGAAGACGCTCAATAAATATATCTAGGAACACACTTTTCTTTATTACTGTAATTTTTTGCCGGCTTTTAATCGGATGTACTGTAACTATAGTACAGGCATACCCCGCTTTAAGTACACTCACTTTAAGTACACTCGCGAGTAAGTACATATCGCCCAATAGGTAAACGGCAGCTCGCGCATGCGCCTGTCATCACGTCCTGAACAGCAATACCGGCTCCCTACCTGTACCGAAGCTGTGCGCAAGCGGGGAGACTATAGAGCCTGTTACAAATGCATTATTTACATCAGTTATGCACGTATATGACGATTGCAGTACAGTACATGCATCGATAAGTGGGAAAAGGTAGTGCTTTACTTTAAGTACATTTTCGCTTTACATACATGCTCCGGTCCCATTGCGTACGTTAATGCGGGGCATGCCTGTATACAGGTGTAACTTTAACCCACAACAGTTTCTGGATGACCTTACCAACTGCCCTTGGCACAGAATCGATTTAATTACCGACCCTGATTCTGCGCTCGACTATTTCCAGTCCGAGTTCTTAAATCTCTGTGATACCCATGCTCCACTACGCAGAATAAGGGTACACTGTGCCCACCTTCCATGGGTTACACCTGACCTTATAGCACTCTACCAGTTCAGGGATGCCTTGTGGAAAAGCTACAAAGTAACTGGTACTACCAAGGATCTCAATCACTACAGATGCCTGCGGAACATGTGCACAAGGCAAACAAGACATGCAAAAGCACAATATTACTCTGACAATCTCCTCCAGAATACATCAAACCCAGCTAACTTCTGGAAGGTTATCAACAACATATTCCAGCCTTCTAACCATCAATAGCCAAGTAAAAGCACTAAGGGGGATATTACTCTGACAAACCCCACAGACATTGCAAATGCATTCAATGATTACTTTGTGAGGTGTGCTACTAACTTATTAGCGAAACTCAACCCAAACCACAAACCTGAATCTCATCCTGGGAGTACCCATATAGCCCCACCCCCTCCCAACACTGCTCACAATTTTACATTTGGCCCAGTATCCGAAGAGGAGATTACACAAGCGCTCCTCAAATTAAAACTAAGCAGCCAATGTGGACCTGACCTACTACAATCTAGGTCCTAAGACTTGGTGCCCCAGCAATTGCCAAACCAATTGCTTCCATAGTCAACTCTATCCTGTCTGCAGGCCATATATCTAAGACCTGGAAAACTGCCAGAGTTGTCCCAATCTTCAAAAGTGGGGACAAAAACAAAGTCTCAAACTACAGGCCAATCTCCCTTCTCCCAATCCAATCCAAAGTCATAGAAAAATGTGTCCACTCCAATTAAGCGATTACTATAACAAGACAAATTTCCCTAGCCAATGCCAATCTGGTTTTCACCCCAAACTCTCCACGGTAGCTACCCTGCTAAAAGTTTGCAATGAAATCCAGTGTGGAATGGAACGGGGTCAACTCACTGGTGCAATATTCCTAGATTTTGCAAAGGCTTTTGATACTGTTGATCATGCTATCCTGCTTAACAAACTCCAGAGCTCTGGAATAGGGAAGCATGCTTTTAACTGGTTTCAGTCCTACCTATCAGGTAGATCCCAACATGTGTCCATCTCAGGCTCTAACTCCAACCCCCTGGATATCACCTTTGGCATCCTGCAAGGCTCTGTTCTGGGGCCCCTACTCTTCTCAGTGTTCATCAATGATCTTCCCACAGCTTGTAAGGAAGCTTCAATACACATGTATGCAGATGACACAATCCTATATGCATACAGCCATAGCCTCTCTGACCTTCAACACATACTTCAGTCTGACTTTTTGAGACTCGAAAACTGGATTTCCCAAAACAAACTGTTTTTAAACACCAACAAGACTGTAACAATGGTATTTGGGACCAAGACTAAATTTTTAAAGCTTCCAGTGACTGAGCTCCAGATCAGAACCAACGCTAACACCACCCTAACACCTGTTACTAGTTTTAAATACCTGGGCATATGGTTTGACTCCCACTTAACATTTGGAATGCACATTGATACCCTGACATCCAAAACCTATGCCAAACTAGGTGTACTTTACAGTAACAAATCCTCCCTAAGCCAGCTGGTCAGAAAGTGTATTGCACAGCAGATGCTAATACCAATTATCGACTATGGAGACATAGTATATGACTCGGCACCCCAAACCCACCTTGGCAAACTTGACACCCTCTTCAGTTCAATTTGTCGTTTCGTTCTCCAATACAACTACAACACACATCACTGTGAAATGCTCAAAGAACTAGATTGGTCATCACTCGAGTTTAGGCGCAAAGTTCACCTTTCCTGTCTTGCCTTCAAATACTTTCTGGGCAAGCTACCCACCTATCTGAACAAGCTACTCACCCCTTTCACATGCAGCACTTATCATCTGAGATCTGACTCCAAAAGACTGTTCATGGTCCCAAGGCTCAACAAAGTATCCTGCCGCTCCTCCTTCTCTTACCATGCACCTCAAAACTGGAACAACCTACCGGAGACTCTCACATCCACCACCAGTTTAAGTTCTTTCAAAACTAAGGCTGTCTCCCATTTTAATCTGGTCTGTAACTGTTACATAAGCCTATAATATACATCTTCTCTAACTGTGCATGCAATGTATTGTATATAATGTATACCCTGTTCATTTATGTAACTGTATTTGTAACATGTATTATTTGTCGTATTAACTATGCCCAGGACATACTTGAAAACGAGAGGTAACTCTCAATATATTCCTTCCTGGTAAAACATTTTAAAATAAATAAATAAACTGCCTGTTCTGTTCCGCTTGCCTTGTGAGTTCTGCACGGCATCCTCTCCGTAGCCGTGAGATTGCAACAGCCAGACTAATGGCCCATCGGATTAACACAGCGGCGGTCCCTCCGTTTTAATGGGACACGCGTGGTGTGAATCCTAGCGGGTTCCACCTGTCTGTAAGAAACGCGCAGTAAGAGAGACTAAATCAGTCACTCTACCTGCGTGCCTCAAATAGGCGATTGTGGGGCTTTTATTTTATTTTAATAACATATTATTGTAGCAGGGGGTCTCCGGAGCTCAACCGCATTGATTTCATGTCCGGGGACCTCCTGCTTCCCGAGTTACAGGCCCCGTTATGGGGTGCCGGTATCCCTCTGCTTTGTTTAAACCTCCTGATCACCTAGGCCGTGACGCAGGAGAATTTAAACGTGGCCGCTGGGATACCGACACCCCATAAAGGGGCCTGTAACTCGGGAAGCAGGGAGTCCCCGGACCTGAAATCAATGCGGTTCAGCTACGGAGAACCCCCTGCTCCAATAATATGTTATTAAAATAAAATAAAAGCCCCACAATCGCCTATTAGAGGCGCGCAGATAGAGTGACTGATTCAGTCTACCTCTTACTGCGCCTATTACGAACAGGTGGAACCCGATAGGATTCCCACAGCGTGAGTCCCATTAAAACAGAGAGAGCACAGCTGTGTTAATCCGATAGTCCCTCACAGCCTCCTGTGGACTCTTTAGCGGAGTGTCCGTGACATGGTCATGGATTTTCATCAGAGCATGGAACATAACCGGCAGTTGTACCTGAAGTACCTTAAAAGAAACAACCCAAGCGGGCAATTATTTTAACATAGGATTGAAGCAGGGGGTCTCCGGAGCTGAACCCCGTTCATTTCAGCTTCAAGAACCCCCTTGTTCTGCCGATACTTACCTCCATAGCTTTTCAAAGCTCCCACACATTGCGGGCCAATAGGAGGCAGTGACATCATCAGGATGAGCTTCCTATTGGGAGATGGAGTGGCTCAGTGAGTTAAAGACACTGACTGGCACTGAGAGTTTGAAGAAGGGCAGCCTGGTTCAATTCCCGGTGTCGGCTCCTTGTGCCTCAGGCACCAAAAACATAGATTGTAAGCTCCAGGGGGCAGGGACCTGTGCCTGCAAAATGTCTCTGTAAAGCGCTACATATAACTAGCAGCACTATACAAAAACATGCTATTATCATTATTATTATTATTGACCCTCATGCACGCGGCGCATGCGCGGAGTACACAATTCTCATTGGTTGATGACGCGTAATGACGTCACTATTGGCGCGAAAACAAGGCAGTCAGCTGCATTTAAATTGTTGATTTTACAATGTACAGCACTTCTTGATAAAGTTCTCTGAACGAAACGCGTTGAAGTTTGCTGCTGTCCCACATCCACATGATCCAATAATAAAGGACTGTTATTGCAAGACCTGCTCTTTTCATCTTTGCTGTGCGCTGCACACCCTGGCTTTTGGAACCTCATGGCGTGGGAGCTGTAAACTTGCAGTAGATACCGGCAATCCCTTCGGAGGTAAGTATATCGGGAAGCAGGGGGTCCCCGTAACTGAAACGAATGGGTTTTAGCTATGGAGATCCCCTGCTTCAATCCTATGTTAAAAAAAAAAAAAGAATTTGCAAAACAATCGCCTGCTCCATTAAAACAGCAGCTCACTCTCATCACTCTTTTATTCTTATGCATATGTTCTCCATGCCCTTTCAGGGGACATTTTTATTTTTAAAATCTGCCGCATCATTCAGTAGATATGAGCAGTTGAAATATTAAGTATCTGGAAGGTTAAGATGCATCTCACCCCAGAGTTTAGTGCAATACGACACTAGAGATTAAAAATGATTTTTAACATAGGTTGAACTTGATGGACGTATGTCTTTTTTAGACCTTATATACTATGTAACTATGTAACTATGTAACTATGTAACACTATAAAACAATTTTTTTTTTAAAGAACAGGAAATTCTCAGGGCACAAAATCTTAGTGTTATAAGAGTTGTTCTCCTATATACGACTGGGATGATTGCTGCTTTAAGAAATATAAGTGAGAAAGCAATATCTGTTTGACATATTTCTGTCAAATTCTATAGTGTCAAATGATCATCAAAAATGATGGGATGTAGATCAGTGTAATGCAGATAGTAAAATATAATAATATAGGCATTATATTCAGGAGTGGCCCCAAAAAATGAATGGGCCTCTTTATGTTGGGCAAACCTATACAGTAGATCTGTGTAGCTATAATAATTTACTCAAAATGTTCTTCGTATTCAAATCAGAAATGTAAAAATGAACTTGTTGCTGTTTAAGAAAACTGTGAGGTCTAGTCAAAACCTAGATACGGGAAATTGGGGATTATTTAAAAAGAACATATGAACTTGTACTGTAATTATGTAACTGCTGTTTCTTAATAGTGCAACATGTGTTTGTATTGTCTAAGTCAGGGGTGCACCCCCCCCCCCTGCTCTCCTTCTCGGTTGAGCCCCCCCTGACCTCAAATGACGCTGCGGGGTCATGTGACGTCACGTCTCCATGGTAACGGCCAGCAATTGACTCTGCGTTGCCATGGAGACGCGTGGACTGAAGCCGGTATGTACATTTATAGAGGCCCCACACTGTCAGTGAGGGGCCTCTGTAAATGCCGCGCCCCCACCAATAAAGTCTCGTGCCCCCTCTGGAGGGCATGCCCCCCAATTTGGGCACCGCTAGTCTAAGCCAGGCAATCCAAACTCATTTCTTATGAGCAGCCTGTTTAGATTTAATTGGACCTCATTCAGGCCTTACATATCATACATTTTAAGTATATGTATATAAAACATAGTAGTGCAGCTGTCTGCTAGATGTCAGCATTAAGATCACTCCCCCCCTCCTCTTTCTCCCTCACCCCCTTCTTTCTCACTTCCCCCACTTCTCTCTATTTCTCTCCAACCCTTATCTTCCCTCACACTCTTACCAGGTGAGTCGTGATTGAGAGAGGAGCAGGAAGATTGCGGGGAAACTGAGTGAGGCAACATGAGGGGATCATAATGAGAGAGCTGGCGTGGGGAGGGGCCTGTGCTTGTAGCAAAGTGACAAAAGATGTATCACAGGTGGGAACTGTTGAAAATAATACCTTTTGTAGGTAGTAAGAAAAGTGATACATTGTATTTGTTGTGTCAAGCAAATAAAACAGACATAACTTGTGTCATATACTGTATATTGAGTGTTCAAAAATAAACTAAAAACCTTCCTGCTGGCTAAGTATACTCAAATTAAATATAAACTGGTTAACGTCTCTTCCAAGCTAATTTTATTTCCCACTCAGTGACAATTTTATATTAAGGTACTATACTATAGACTGTGTAATACTGCTACGAACTCACCTATCCAAAAAGAGCTCACAGGTGGGCAGAAATGGTGGGAACTACATTGATTTGAGACTGTGGTTTTTCTTTCTTTAAAAAATGAACATCCTTCAGATGTTTTGAAATAACAGGGATTTGACAGGTATTCTCGGCAGATTTGCGCTTTCAAAAACAGTGGTAAATTGAGAGCACATTTCAATAGGCAAAGTGAATTTTTATACATTTAAACTTACCCTGGATCAGATTGCATCTGCTTCTGCCCTGTGTTTTCAGCAGGATAGAATTATTATATCAAATGTTACCTAGTACGCTTCTGTACAATGTGTTGGTGACAGACAAATTAGAAGATGATGCGACAGGAGACCTGAGGCATTTAAAATGTCATGTCATCTCTTTTTTTCAGCTGTTGCCCAGTATCAGGATAATGCAAAGGACTCTCAGAAAAAGATAATACTGAATTCATCATTTTAGACCTAATGTTTAGTTTTGTACATAAAAAAACAAAAAACATAGATTTTAGTAACACATCACTAAACAAATTAGTCCAAATTTAGCCAGTTATTCCTGAAATGCATCTTGCTGCACTATTTCAGACATTTTTTTCGCAATGTCCCTTTGGATGTATGTTTACGTTCACCCCCAGTTGAGGTTAAAATATACATTTTCAGAAAAACTGAAAACGTTAATATAAAAGCATAGATTGGGAATTGACATGTACTTTCATCTCGGTGTAATAAAAGGCTACAAAAAGCATATGATATAAGGGAATGGCCCCTCGCTTTTGAAGTGGTCTTCAATATACTGATATTTGCTACTGCCGCATGAAATAGTTTTAGTCTTATTAATTGATAAAAGTTATAAACGGCATTAATAATTATGGGTGAGCACACAAGAGGGGCACAACCGGCTGTATGATATCAAAACCAAATAATTAAGATTTTAAAGAGGGTGCCCGTAGCCACTCCAGGTTTCACTATATGGCTGCTTTTAAAAGCCAATAGGAAGCTGTGACGTCATCCGATGAGGCTTCCTATTGGCCCATGTGACACAGGGTTTTAAACTACAGAAAACTGAAGGAGATACCAGTAACCCCTTCGGAGGTAAGTATCCCTGGAGCTGAAATAAACAGGGATTAAAAAAATGGCTTGGATTGCTCCTTTGAGTGCCAAAATCACAAAAATATTTATCGGGTTTTTGCAAACCCAGAAACAAAACCCCAAATGTTTGCCCAGGTCATTAAAAAAATATATATACCGTATATTCCGGCGTATAAGACGACTGGGCGTATAAGACGACCCCCAACTTTTCCAGTTAAAATATAGAGTTTGGGATACACACACACACACACACACACACACACACACACACACACACACACACACACACACACACACACACACACACACACACACACACACACACACACACACACACACACACACACACACCACTATACATATATATATATACACACACACACACACACACACCACTATACATATATATATATATATACACACACACATCACACACACACCACTATATACACACACACACATCACTATATATATATATATATATATATATATATATATATATATATATATATATATATATACACACACACACCACTATATACACACACACACATCACTATATATATATACACACACACACCACTATATACACACACATCACTATATATATATACACACACACATCACTATATATATACACACACACACACACACACACACACACACACACACACACACACACACACACACACACACACACACACACACACACACACACATCACTATATATATACACACACACACACATCACTATATACAGACACATCACTATATACAGACACATCACTATATACAGACACATCACTATATACAGACACATCACCACACACACACACACACACACACACACACACACACACACACACACACACACACACACACACACACACACACACACACACACACACCACTATACATATATATGTACACACACACACATCACTATATACACACACACCACTATATACACACATCACTATATATATATACACACACACCACTATATACACACACACATCACTATATATATACACACACACCACTATATACACACACATCACTATATATATATACACACACACACACACCCCCCACTATATACACACACACACACATCAC
Source organism: Ascaphus truei (assembly GCF_040206685.1). Lineage (NCBI taxonomy): Eukaryota > Metazoa > Chordata > Amphibia > Anura > Ascaphidae > Ascaphus > Ascaphus truei. Next base: position 341,724,334 of record NC_134484.1, read on the forward strand.
TATATATATTACACACACACACCACTATATACACACACATCACTATATATATATACACACACACACACCACTATATACACACACATCACTATATATATACAAACACACACACCACTATATATATACACACACACACACACACATCACTATATACACACACATCACTATATATATACACACACACACACACACACACACACACACACACACACACACACACACACACACACACACACATCACTATATACAGACACATCACAATATACAGACACATCACAATATACAGACACATCACTATATACAGACACATCACTATATACAGACACATCACTATATACAGACACATCACCACACACACACACACATGCTCGGCTCCCCACGCTGCGGAACACTGGAGGAGTAAAGACAGGAAGAGGAGGGCTTGTGTCTGTGTGTAGAGGGACGCCCCGCCCCCTCTGCAAGCACAGGGAAACAGCAGCACAGAGCTTCTGCCTGCCACTGCTCTGCTCTGCCCCCAGGTTTCGCCGCACAGGCTGCGCCCCCCAGTCGGCGTATAAGACTATACCCGGCGTATAAGACGACCTCCGACTTTTGAGAAGATTTTCCTGGTTTAAAAAGTCGTCTTATACGCCGGAATATACGGTATATATATATAATTAAAAATAAAATAATAAATGTCTCCTTTGTTTTACAGATTTAGTTTTCACTGTGAATATTTATTTTCCCATTTGTTGGTGGCTCGGTGGAGAAGCGCTGGGATTCACTGTCTGTTTTACACAAATGTAAGGCCAATGTTTTCACTAGCTGCATGCTCCCTACACGGAGAAGCGCTGTATATATATATATATATTTGTTTACTATATATATATATATATATATATATATATATATATATATATATATATATATATATATATACACACAGTATACATACATACTTTGGCGAGAAAAAGTTTTTGAAACCCAATGATAATTACGGAAATTCCATAGTTTTTCGATGATAACCTTCTTGAGTCAAAACTAGTCTTTTTCCTAAATATCCAATAGGGTTTATATTAACAAATTCCATATCTTTTGAAAGAAAATTATGTATGAATTAGACAAACAATTAGTAGTAATTAAGAGTCAAGGTATGTGCAAAAGTAAGTGAAACCTTGGTTTACTGTATCAGCTAAATTAAAGAGGATAATTAGAATCAGGTGTATAAATAATTAGGTAGATTTTCAGGGATGAGTTTGGGAGGCCCCACCCTATATAAAGATCAGAAACTTTGTGAGCGTGGTCTTCACTATACAGGTTATGTAGACATACATCATGCCACGTTCAAAAGAACACTCTGAAGGCCTAAGAAAAGCAGTTTTGATGGTCATCAATCTTGACAGGATTACAAAACCATTTCTAAAGATTTGAGAATAAACCTCCCTCCTTTCTACCTTTTTGATACTTACCGTAGTGCTCTTCCAGTTTTTCTCCTTCTCTGCGTTTTAGAATGGCCTAGTCATTACTACTACAGTAAACCCCATCAAAATTTTGTGGCAGGACCTGAAGCAAGCTTTCCATGCAAGGAAGTCCTCAAATGTCACTGAGATGAAGCAGTTCTGTAAGGAGGAATGGGACAAAATTCCTCAAAACCGATGTGACAGACTGACCAGCTTACAGGAAACGCTTAGTTGAAGTCATTTCTGCTCAAGGTGCTACCACTAGGTACTGAATCTAAAGGTTTGTGGATCAATAAATGTTGATAAAGTATCAAATAACAAGGTTTGATCAGGTTATCGTTATCTATTATTAAGACAAATTATGATCTATTAACATTTTAGTTCACAAGCTTTTTCTCACCACTCTATATATCAGAAATAAAGCCTTTCTTGGGTTTTGCCTCTAATTTCAAACAAACTTTGAACTTCACAAAGTTCGTATTCCGAAACTGCAAACCTGCCCATCCGTATTAGTAATACTTTAATTTCGCCAAACGAGCAAATCCATTTAGAAAATTAAGTTAATCTAAATAAACATATTTTATCACATGGAATTAATAAAACACCAACGCATTTAAATGAAAGGTGAAAATATTAAAAGTGACAAAAAACACAATGCCTTGCCATTGTGAACAAGAGAATGTAGGTGTATTTCTTTCATAGGGTGAGATTCATTAACCTCAGATATGTATTATCGCACTGCAATCTCATGTTAACTGCCATTCATGTTAGTGGTAGCTAATGTGGCATGAGGTTATTAAATACTGGCAACAGTTTCTTTTTTTAATTATTTGAACATTGACACGATAGCCCACAACATTTATTCTTGATGTCTTTATGTAAACATACATTATATAAAAGTTATGGTGGATCAAAAAGTGACAAAAACTCACGACTGTTCAGCTGTCTGTGAGTAGGTTTACTGGCTATGCATTTCTTTAACAAAGGATGTGCCGAAAAGCTGTGTAATGCAGACATTCACATGGATTATCCTACCCATAAAAATGAACTTGCAGCAATATAAAGAAAGAGTGAGTCCATCTAAACACTTGCAGTAATGTAAGCTTCATCCTATTACAAAATAGTCACTGAATATAAATATTATTGGGTCCCTTTAATAATTCAAGCAGGTGCCAACCACAGTCAAACACTCAGGCTCCTGACATTCAATATGCTATGAAGCAGCTTCCTCTTACTAAAGAAGATGTCCGCTCCATGAAATTCAATTTCAAATTTTCCTGGGAAAGGAGAAGATGGCTTTACAACAAATTGAGTAGAGGCTTTAGAGAGAACATCTTAGTGGGGGAAAATGTTCATCTTGGTTACCCCAGTTTATTTTAACCATAGATAAAGGTTTTTTTATTGAAAGTGTGTTGAAAGTGTATTCTTTAGGAGCTATGCACTTCTTTTACCCAGGCTGTGCTAAAAAGATGTGAAATGTGGCAGGCATAAGCTTATACGTTAAAATGGACATAAAGTAAAAGATGACACGGTGTGCTCATTTGCATGTCATTTCCCAGAATCCCTAACTGCAGTGGAGATAAGAGATAAGGGTGAAAAGCAAGTTTATAGACTCGTGTATAAGGTTCTATGCACAGATTGATATACAAGGTCTATTAATGTATTATTATAATGTATGTGCAATTTAAATGAGAAAGGAGACTCAATCCAGATTTCTCATGTTGTAAAAAAACATTATATTTAGAACAAGATCCAACAGAACTAATATGCATGGGTATTGAAAGGCATCACATGACCTCACGGCGTCATTTGACGCTGCGTTGCCATGGCGACACGTGTATGAAGCTGCTGGAGCCAAGGTAAGTAAGGTTTACAGAGGCCTTAAGCGCTCCCCCGGCACTAAATTTAAGTGCCTTCGAGAAGCACGCAGGGCCTTTGTAGACCTTGCGCCCCCCGCAGACAGTCGCGCCCCCCAGTTTGCGTACCATTGCTCTATAGCTTAATTACAAGTTCTATTACAAATGATAAATCTATGAGAAAGTATAAGACTATCATAAAATGTGTATATATTTATGTATATATCACAGAAGACTCAAATCATGTGCAACTTTGCTTATTAGTCTTTCAGTTTGAATTAATTGCTAAAACACTCCTGTCTTGTTTATGCTGTCTACCTCTACAAATTAACACCTACTATATTTGCGATATCCACATTTTAACTGTATCCTTGTTTTCCTTCTTTTAACACTATATTGTGACATTTAGATTATTAATAATAAAGTATTGTATGTTTTGAAATGTTGTAGCAAGCACCAGGTTTTCCCATTTACCCTAATTAACTATCAATTGTAATTACTTAGACAATACTAATGGTACGGACAGCAATATTGCCATCACCCATGAATAAGCTGATTAATGAAAAGCGTAGGGTTAATTTTCTGGGTTGCCTGGTTTTTACTCTGCACATAATGCACAAACAACGGTCCACGCTTCCCACGGACGGCTCCAACTGACGTCATCGGATGAGACGGGGACTGAGCGGTGCCGGTCACGGAGGAGTGCTCTCCACACGCACCCTCGCCATTCAGAGGTGGAACCTGCCAGCTGTCTTCAGATAAAGATCATGCTGGGCAGTTCCCTGCTGCATTTTCAGAAATTCTGTAAGTTTGATTTTAATTGTGCAATATACATTTTTATATCAATATCACGCTATGTTGTGCTCCTTATTTTAGGAATCTTTCTCCAACCTTATCCACAGAGACTTCTCTTCCCAAATCCTCTACCCTAATCATGAATCACAGGGTATTCCACTTATATAAGAGTGCACTTTGAATACATTTTTTTAAAAACCCCTTTTAAGACCATCTGCACAGTGCTGGTTTTTATTTTTCTTGACCCTCTCTTGCGCTTAGGCTCTATATTGGAATATATCTCTCTCCCTCTCTCTAAAGAGGAAAAAGAAGCGCAAGCTCCATAGCATAATTCTGTTATACAATATATTAGAGGATTAATAAGAGACAGTCACTAGAGCTTGCACTCACAAGGGGAGAGTAAAAACACGCATTTGAGAGAATATCTCTGCAAGAGTGACGTCACCAAATCAGGATGGAGAATAGGTATGGTTTTGGCGCATGGAGGGTGGGCCGTCTGATTCCATTGGAGAGAGCCTCAGAATGTTGCCAACTCAGATGATGTGGGGCCATAGATGAAATCCACAATGCCCCCAGTATCGAAGATATGCGGCTTGTGTCCACGGGCGTGTCTAATACAACCTGCGGGTATGGTATAGGGATGAAATTCTCCTCTACATGCTGTCTCTGTCTCTCCATGGTGAACATCAGTCACGTCAGCAAATGTCCTGATGCGTTTCGTCATGTGAGTGACTTCCTCAGGGGTAACCATACCCGCAGGTTGTATGCGACACGCTCGTGGACACAAGCCGCATATCGTCTATACTGGGGGCATTGTGGATTTCATCTACGGCCCCACATTATCTAAGACAGCTCCATTCTGAGGCTCTCTCCAATGGAATCGGACAGCTCCCCCTTCGTGCACTCCCCTTGTGAGTGCAAGGCCTGGTGACTGTCTCTTTTTAATCCTTTAATACATTGTATAACAGATTTATTCTATGGAGCTTGCGCTTCTTTTTCTTTTCAGTCTTTTTTACATATTTAATTGGTAATCCCCCTTTTTGCAGGAATGCTGAAAAGGGTTTGCATCTGAAAATGTTTAAAGTCCTTCTTAGACACTAACTTTGTAACTTCTTTTGCATTCTTTCAACTGTTAATATTTAAAGCACTGCTTACAATAGTAGCATGTCATGTATTTCCAGTGATATTTTTCTTTTTTTTTTTTTACTTTTTGAAGCTTAAACTTGTTAATCTATTAAACAGATGTGCAATCATAAAAAAGCTTTTAAATAGCAATGAAAAAATGATTTCGCTTCGTGAACTTTATTGAAGCTACTGTAGAGCAAATAATGCTAAATAGGGTAAGATGAGCCACATCTGTACCTAATAAACATGCACTCTCACCTAATATCCCAAATTATGACTCACATGATTTAAACAAGTTGATCAGTTTATTACCCCAATGTACAATGTCTAATTAAATAGCTTCAACTTTATTGAATGCTCAATGCCTTGCCTTGCTACTGTATTTGAACAGATGGAGAGAAGAAGGCGGTGCAGCTGCCTACGTCAGTGAAAAAGACAGGGAATCCTCTGGATCAGCAAACTATACATTTATTGGCACATAAACAGCACAAAAACGTTCAACGGGTGTGAAATGCGTTAGAGTGTTTTTTATCCACTCAATGTGCCAATTAATATTTTTCAAGCTACGTTTGCCTACCCTCGTTGAGTTCTTGTCGGCTGTGTGCCGCCTTTCGTCTTCGTTCCTAAGTTGTAATCAGAGATTCTCTACAAAATCCACACTGTAAAAGGAGATGTCAAGAGTACTATAATGATCTTTAATCATGTCATTTATTATGTTCTATGACTCATACGTAGTTTAATGGTAGCACTGAATTGAACAGAGGGAAACAAAAATTCAAGTGACCACAGAATGTCTTTTACTTTATTTTGTGAATTTATAAGATAAAACCGCAAAATGGTAAATGATGAATTATCCCAGACCATATTGATCATGATCGTGGATGTGGCATATTATATAAATGATGTCAGCAAAGGTGAAATTGCATATTGTATTGAATTACCAGGAAAATAAAGACAGTAGTCACTACTCATTTTTGTACAAATGAAAACTACAACATAAATCAAATATTGTCCTGTATTTCACAACCGGCTTTATGTTTAAATTATGGCTGGGACAATACAAGTTCATGCACAGAAAATAAAATGAGGTTGCTCAAACAGGGACCTAAAACATTTATCATATCAATGGTGCAGCAACAGACTCTGAGCATTTATGGGTCAGGAATGGGTTGTAGTTTAGAAGGCTTGTATCAAATTATCCATCATTTTTCTAATTTACGTAGTGCTCTTGCCTATACAAACTTTACCCTCAGTACAACTTGCTTGACATATTGTTGGTTCAATGAAGAATTGAAGATGGCTGTTATGTTCACATTAATGGTCGTTTTAGGCATCTGTCAAAGACTTACTTTGAACATTCATTTTTCATTGCTAACCACTCCTGGGCAATTCAAGATATAAAAAGGTTTAGACTTAAACAAGAATTTTACAGTGGTTTACTAAAAGAATAATCTAAAATATTTAATGTACACATTTTGCTACAGCTTGAAAAAGAATGCTAAACATACGATTCAATTACTGAATATTAGAATTTAGAAAATGTATTCAAATTAATCTTTCTGTTTTTTATTATTTAATTACATTGTTTGGGGCAAAATGGTCTACAATTTTGAAATCTCATCATTTATTGCTGTCTTCCAAGATACATTGATTTACATAAAAAATAAGGATTATGATTAGTTATACAATATTTAAACTGTTTTACAATACCTAAATAGATTTAAAAAAGGGAAGGAACACTTTTGGGGAAAAATGTTGAAACATTTTTTTACATTTGGAAGAGATCTGCTTGTGAGAGATTTATACAACCTAACAACCGTAAGCATAGAACATTTTTGATGCTAAAAAAAAAAAAAGAAAAAGATCAACACTACCCCTCCTGCTCTAGCCAGCGCCCAGTTAGCTAGGCGTTCTCCCTGTGTTACCCCAGTTTGGTGAATGTAACTGTGTTTCTTGTATTGTGTTGCTACTGGTTGGCTTTGGCCAGAATAAACTCGGTTTATTTAACGCCCTAGTTCTGTCAAGTGCTTGCGATCTCTGTGTAATAAGTCGGATCTCCCGTGACTTACATTATATAGTTAAAAAATGCAATTTATTTTTAAACCGTATTTTGAACCTGCAGAGCTTTCTAGACAAACACAAAATGTATTAGCATCCACTCTGTTGATTTTGCTGTGCAGTGAATTGGGCAATCCTGTGGAAATACTGAGAACAGGAGCATTAAAATTAAATATTAATCTATTTACACTTGTCAGGAAAAATGTACCTCTTACCCGAACCATAAAGTGCACTGGAGTTAAAGAATCATAAGACCCGAAAAGTGAACTCAATTGGAATTATTGTCAATTCACTTTGCAACAAATTAGCAGATAAATTATTTTTTTCTTGGAGATGTGCTTAATAACATCATTCAACAGTCATTGATGACAGGAAACGCGCGTCGGTGCGCTATGTACGTTGCATACTAATGACGTAACCCCACTGCGGATCAAAGCATTCTGGCACGATACTCGGTCTCAACTGAGACCTGAAATCTTTATATTTTAAATATATCAGGTTTAATACTATGATACATTCGAGCATCTGAGAAAGTCATGAGTTCAAGTTCCTCACGGCTACATTGTTACATACAGTACACAGCTTGTATGTTTCGTAATTGGAACACCCACTCTGTGGCATATATTACAGCTCTGTATATATTTAGCAGCTGATCAAGCGCTGCAACAATTTGTATACTAAGTCTGTTCGTTTGCAACTATTTTAATGGGTGTGTACAGTATGTCTAATATGGGGACACATCATTTGACATACTAGTCCTGCCAGTACACCGGGAAACTTTGTGGCTACCATGTGTGGTCAGATAAACATTCAACAACGACCATGACTGGTTTTTTTCATGACAGAAATTACCACACTGTGGCATGATCAAGGATTGTGCATTAAGCATTGCAATTAATATAATATATGTACAAACCATATAACATCAACACTGTGGCACATTATAGCCCATTTACAACTTCGGTTTATCTGGGGTTTAATGTGATTTGGAGTATAACTTCACCTATTCCTCAATCACAGGTGTCTATACAGCCTGGACTATTGAGCTCTTAGAGTCTGACATATAGGACCCATACTAAGGAGCTTACATTAAAAGTACCTTCTATTATATGGTCACCATATATCTCAAAGAGACTTTGAAGATATTGAATAAGATCTCACCAATAGCACTCACATTACATCTGGGGCACTATCTGTGGACATATCAGACCTTACTCTTTAAGGATGTTCACATTCTATGGCTTATGACAACATACTCTGTCTGTATAGACAAGCATACAGTACTATACTGTGATTTGGAGTATAACTTCACCAATTATTAATGTGAGTGTCGTTCATGTTTTGTTAGTTTCATGTGTGTCACATTATTTTAATATATATACCTAATAAATGTTAGATTTTAATAAAATCAAATATACACGAGTAGAGTGCTAGATCACGGGGGCCTTGGCTGTTCTTGTCCTCTCGAGACCAGTGGTCTTGTCTATACCTAGGGGAGGGGGCAACATCCAAGATCCAATCAGAGACCGTCCCTGCTCTGGGATGAGCTAACCAGTGCTTGCCTAAGGCTGTGGTCCCAGTGACTGCCACAGCACCAAGCACCGGCACCCCAGTCACTCAGGGCCGAGTACATGCGTCGGCGCACATTCAGCAGCTGCGCTGTACTGCAAGATTCCACACACACAAAAAAATTGTGTGTGGAACTTGCGACGGAGCCGTGGCCAAGCCCCCGCCGGCGGTTCAGCCAATGAGGGCGAACCAGCCATGTGAGGTCATGGCCACGCCCCCGCAAACCCCCCCACCATGCCCTCCCGTCGCAACCTCACCCTCCTAGGACCGCGTGTGCACTGGAGCCGCAGCCTAACTCAGTTCCACGGAGCTGAGCAAGAGGAAAGAGCTATAGTATCCTGCTGCTTACTACACTACCTCATACTGCTATAGAAAGACTAAAATAATTTCTACCCTAGAAATTGCCAATTACTATCTACTAGGGGGCTACTTAGTGGTCACGATGAACAGCCAGTATGATCAGAGCTGTGTACGGCCATCTCCCTGTGGGGCAGTCCCAGCCCCACTGCGCAGTGCTCGCACTGCAGGGCCTTATTCATGCGGCCTGCCAGCTCTGGGCCTGCAGATGCTTTTCTACCCATCGACCAGGCCTCCACACCAACCGGTGCGGCCCCTACAGCTGTCCCTGCCACAGATAACATTGTGGCCCGTGGGCCCTACCCATTGTGCCCGGATGCCCCTGTGGTCCGGTGCCAGAAACGGCCTATCCTGCAAAGTTGCTGATGGTTCCAGGACTGGAACCCGTATATGCTGACTGGGAGGGTGAGTGCCCTACCCATTGTGCCCGGATGCCCCTGTGGTCCGGTGCCAGAAACGGCCTATCCTGCAAAGTTGCTGATGGTTCCAGGACTGGAACCCGTATATGCTGACTGGGAGGGTGAGTGGACTGCCCCGGGGTGTTGGTGCGCTTGGGCTTCCTAGTAGCTACAGACATTGGCAGGTTATCCTGTGCGGTCTACGCCCCCCACCCCCTCACCCCCTCATGCTGCCTCTCTGAGTGATTGAGATTTGCTGTTAGCCCTTAAGGGGCCTAAGGCCATCCCAAGACTGGAATCCTGTGAAGCCAGAGAAAGTATCCGCTGTAATGGCACCTGCAGTGGGTGCCAATAAATAGATCCTGTTTTATATACCCCTGCCTGAGCCTACAGTCTATTGGGTAGGGGTATGCTTGAAGACTGTCATGTTGGGGACTGTCTCCAGTAATCCTGGAGCCTTCTATAACTGGAGGCGTTGCACCACACCATGAGTAGAACCTGAGGATCACCAAAGGCCTGTCCTGTTTCCCATTACCATCGCGGATGCTCATCTCTCCTGAATCCTCACAGGTATTAAGCACCATGACACCTGTAGCTTTAGTAAGATCTCTTAGAGGGGGGGGGGGGGGGGGAAGCAGCAATACACTACCAAAATTAGCCATTTTTGAGGAGCCTTCACCAAACATCTAACACAGGTTCCATTAAATCACACTCTCTCCAACATTTTGGGGCTACTTTGTTTCCCATATTTTGGAAATATAATTTGATTTTGACATTCAATCTTGAGTACTTTTGTTTAGTTTATTATGGTATTATGGTATTATGGTATTATGGTATTGAAACTCAAAAAAACTTGACTGTGTTGTTCCCCTAATATATACTTATTTTCTTAATCTCTGCAATGAGACTGGAGTTTTGTGGTGTTTCTGATGGCCTAGATGAATGATGGGTTAACTTTTGTCTCTTACTAAAATGTCTTACTAAATTACTAAGTTCTGCTGAAATGTAGTTGCTTTTGCTATGAACAGAAAACTGCTAGAATGCTCTGAAATTGTTTATGGGAAGCAGAAATCTAGCTGGACTCCCCTGGCTTTCTCTAGCTGGGGTGTTGGCCGGCTTCCTAAATGTGTATCCTGATAGGTTGGCCCGGCACCGAGGAAAGAGAGAGGGGGGGGGGGGGGAACAGACAGGGGGAGAAAGAGACAGGGGGGAGAGAGGGAGAGAGGGAGGAAGAGAGGGAGATAGAGGGGGGAATATAGAGAGGGAGTTGGGAGAGGGGGAAGGAGAGAGAGAGGGTAGGAGAGAGGGGGTAAGGAGAGAGAGAGGGTAGGAGAGAGGGGGTAAGGAGAGAGAGAGGGAGAAGGAGAGAGAGATGGGGGAAGGGAGAGAGTGACGGGGAAGGAGAGAGAGAGGGGGGAGGAGAGAGGGTGAAGAAAAGAGGGGGAGGAAAGAGAGAAGTGGCAGAGAGAGGTGTGGCAGAGAGAGGGGGGAATGAGATGGGGGAGAGGGGGAAAGAGAGAGATAGGAGAGAACGAGAGAGAGGGGAAAGAGAGGGGGAAGGAGAGAGAGGGGGGGGAAGGAGAGAGAGAGAGGGGGGAGGAGAGAGAAGGGGGAGGAAATAGGGGGGGATAGAGGGGGAAGGAAAGAGGGGAAGAAAAGAGGGGGAAGGATAGAGAGAAGGGGAAGGAGAGAAGTTAGAGAGAGAGATGGGAAGAGAGAAGAGAGGAGTGAGATGGACAGGGATATTGGAAGAGAGGAGAGGATGTGTGCCTGCTGCCTACTGGCTGCCGTGTATGAGTGAGCGGTTCAGTTAGAGGCCTGTGGAGGGGGCCTGCTGAGCTGCCTGCTCAAAGGTGCCCACGGAGGTGCCTGTCAGGACAACCTCCCTTCTATCAGTCTTCAGCAAGCTGCCTGGACAGGCACCTCCACGGACACCTTCCAGCAGGCCACCTTTGCGGATCAGGCCGGATTGGGTTTGCAGGCAGGATAGTGAGGGAGAGAGGCAGCAGCTGGGGGTCGGCAACCTGCAGAGAGCCGCAAGTAGTAGCGGAAAGAGCCGCATGCAGCTCGGGAGCCGCAGGTTGCCGAACCCTGCTATAGACAATGCTGTAGGCCAAGAGAGGTAATTTAGATGAATACAGGAGCAAGTGCAATTAAAAAAATCCAGGTTGTTAAGAGAAAATGGTCGTTGTCTTCACTTTATGTCATTTTATTTATAAAACAATCATCGCATTGATTGTTTTCATAAAAGACAAAAAAGAACATTCCGCTGTGAATGAGATGAGGCAGCTTGTAGACTTTCTTGTTAAAGTTCATGTTTCCTCTGTACTATTGAAAGCGGATTGAATCACAGCACAATCAAATCTCAATGCTTTAAAATGCAAAATCCAAACACTTCAAATGTTATACAACGTAACTGAAATGTGATAAAGCTCAAAAAGAAAAGGATCATTTATCACCCTGGGAAGATTATATGACACTCATAAAAGGGAAGGCCTACTTCATCCCGTAAGAGAAAATTGAAATTTTGGAGAAGGGTAAGAAAAACTAATAAAAATGACAACGGCTGCTTGTGCTGTGAAAGAAATAAATGAAAAATGTAAACCGTTAAAGCATCTACAAGAAGCTCGGAGAGTTCATTTGATAGAACTATTAACTTATTTGAATGGTTTTTTAGTTTTCTAGAGGAAATACGTGAGAAATATATGATATTACATTATCTATTAACTGTACATGTTTGTTTCATAATGAAAATCCCCTTGTGGTCATGGGGTGCGGATATCTTCAAAATATACACGCTCAGAAATGTGTTTATTAATTACATGTCCTCATTGGAAGATATACATGCTGTTCACTAATTACAGCACCATTTAAACGGTGCATTTAAAGCAGCAATCCAGGCTCCTGAGATGTTTATAGTTCTCTGTGCTGGTTTTAACCAAAAATAATTACAAATATGGGGGTGGACAACAAACATGGCTGCCAGAGCAAAGCTTGGCCCCGGTGGGCATATTGTTTCCCCAATTTTTCCTGCTTTGTTGGTTCTGAACTAGGGGATGTCAGGGGACCACCGAGGGCTACAGGCGACCCCTTTGTTTAGGTAAGTTTTTTTTTTTTTAAATTGGTGTAGCCGGGATTGGTACTTTAAATATCAGTATATTTGGGGGAATATTTTTATATTGGAGTATATTTTTTATTTGCCGTTTGTTCAGTTTTTTTTCTTACAACTCACATGCTGATCTGAACTTAGGCTGTTATGCTGATCTTTAACATTGCCCCATATAGCTTAGTATTACGTAGACAGTCTGCCTGCAAATGATAAAAAAAATGAATGTATTAATCTGAGCTCTTATTTATGGAAAACTTCAGTTAAACACCCCACTTCTCATTACCATAAACTGCAAAGTAGATATTTCAGGACGTTTAGCAGAAACATTTGTGTTTTTTCTTGTTTTAAGACAGCAATCCCCCGAAAATAACACACATATAGCACACATACAGTAAAAGGCATATAAGCGAGAAAGGGGGACCTACAGAGAGACAAAAGATGAGCCAAGTAAGGCTTTAGTCTTTGAAGCTATCATCTTTGAAAATTATTTAGATATATATTACAGCGAATAATCTGTTTTGTATAAATTCTCAAGCCGTCAAGTTGATCTTGATATGGAGAGAGGGGAGAGGAGGCTACTAGAGTCTTATGTTTTATATATATATATATATACACACTGTGGATATATATATATATATATATATATATATATATGTATATATATATATATCCACAGTGTGTATATATATATATATATATATATATATATATATATATATATATATATATATATATATATATATATATATATATATATATATATATATATATATATATATATATATATATATATATATATAAAACATAAGACTCTAGTAGCCTCCTCTCCCCTCTCTCCATATCAAGATCAACTTGACGGCTTGAGAATTTATATATACATATACATACATACATATTGTACCATAAGTACAATGTGTTTATGGTGCTTTAATTATGATCAACAGCAAACCCTGGCCAGGCACATTTAGTAGGAAACTTCTTTGTTACTTATGCAGATGTGAATGAGCTTCTTTTAATCATGACTCAAATAGGGATGACAACTGTGTAATGAATCTTCAGTACTTTGCCATATTGTCAGATGCATGTGACTACAAAGGGTCAGTTTTTACCTTGAGTAAAAATTAATTCACAAATCACAGTTGAAAAGCATTGGAGATAAAACACTGTTTTTAAATCTTCCTGCCATATCTGTAACAATATTGTAGTGAATAATGTCATTGCATGCCTTCAAAGCTCTTTGTTGTGTTACATGCAACAGCTATGTAAGAAAGCAATCCAGCAAAATGACTAACAATTAGCAAAATTGCTTCATCCGTATCATTCCTCTAGCATTCAGTCAATGTAGCTACATACTGCTGATGTTAACAGCCTTTTTAATTAATATGATGATGGCAAATTCCAAATGTCAGCATAGAATTGCAAAGCAACATCAGCCAGTTACTAGGCAGATCACATTACTAATTAAGGACCAAAAGAAACACGCAGGAAAACTGAAATAATGAGGCAAAATACTCAAACAAAAATCTCAGGTCGGGATTCATTAATCTCCGATGCAGGGTATCGCACCCCAGTACGGTGATAGAGGCCGTTGATTTGATTGCCAGTTGGCATCGGATCAGGTTGCAAAATAAATTAGTACTGTTGATTGTTCTTTAGTTATATAGTAACCAGTGCCACGAGATATTATGAAATGTATTTTCATTCACTCAAATAACGTGTTATTTTTTGCCATGTACACAACATTTCATATTCAGACTGAAGAAATGGTTCCATGGGAAGAATGGACTGCTTCCAATATGTGCTATAGAGCCGTTTGCAGCATTAACAAAGGATTTTGCTAGGATCTGTGAAAGTAGTGGTTTCATTTCCAGATCTTTTCCTAGAAAGGAGGGAGCAAGGGTCAAGAGGTATGATACAAATAATATGTATTTTATTATATACAGCATATGCTGTATGGAAGTGGGGTAAGATACTGCACCATGGTCCTGAAATCAATGTAAGAATACTACATACTGTACTATGGAAGGACTCATTGGATCCTGTTCAGTATGCTGTGACTCATGCGGGAGAAAAGTTCAGCTCTATTCAAATGTACTGTATGTGACCACCATGCCTTCTTCATAGCATACTGAATATAGGAAGTTGTAATTCCCTTGCAGCACTGGATTCCTCTGCAGAGTAGAAGTGTGCAATGCAGTGCAGTGAAATTAGGAGGTACATACAATAATAATAAAAAATTGCTAAAAAAAAAAATATTAAACGATTTAAATTAGCTTAAAGCAAACAATGATAGGATAGTAGATATGCGTTTAAGCCTGTCCCATAAGAAATTAACGTAACATCTATTTAATTGAAACTTTTCAAATGCTTATAAATACTGTGTGGCCCAATAAGCTGCATTAGAAAATGTACAGTATTTTCTTATCCTACAGCTTTTTTTAATGATACTGTGACAGGGTGGTTTCCCTGTCTAAGAGCGTTGACGAGAAAACATATGTGTACCTACTGAGTCCAGTGGGGAGCTGGTTGAGATAATTAACTAGAATTCACCTGGCTCGTCATGGGGTTTAAAAGCCTGGATCACAGCAGTCTGAGAACTCCCTGATCCAGGGAGGTATGCACCTGGAACCCCGTAGAGAGGCCAAACTGCACTTGGACCCCACAATGGAATGTTTGGTTGAATAAAAGCCCACATTGATTTTCCCAACAACGGTCTCCTGTTTTCACCTCTGCATTCATCTTCTACAGATGCATTTCCTACAAAATGTTATCCCTATAGTTCATATAATCTTTTGGTTACACAAGCCAATGTTTTACATCATCAGGGCTATAACGTCTAAAAAAAAAAACCCTGTATCTTGGCATTATTGGGCAATATTTACATTTATTGAATAATTCGCAGAAACCTAGTATTCATTTGCATGTTCCTCATTTATCACATGCTACCAGAATTGAATGTTATACGCTATTAGTACTTGATATAGTATATAGTGATATACATACCCCGCTTTAAGGACACTCACTTTAAGTACGGGGAGACTATAGAGCCTCTTACACATGCGTTATTTACATCAGTTATACACGTATATGACGATTGCCGTACAGTACATGCATCGATAAGTGGAAAAAAGGTAGTGCTTCACTTTAAGTACATTTTCGCTTTACATACATGCTCCGGTCCCATTGCGTACGTTAATGCGGGGTATGCCTGTAGTAACTAAACAGAAATATCAAAATGTGTGCTTTATCTATTCCTCCATTATAAACCATATAAATATGCCACCCGTTAGTTAACATTTTGTGTGCTTTGTACATCATTTATTATATAGTTAAATCCATCTGAAAATATATAATTCCATCAAACTGCAAGTATTTTGTACGTAAGTTTATTCTATTATTATTTCATTTTTATTACAGTGATCTCGGGTAACATTATAGACTGTTTACATACGAATGGCCATGATATGTTTTATGAAGTGACACTTGGAGAATACAGACAAAATACTACTTTTCACTGATGGCATTTAGCATGTTTTATATACAAACTTACTTTTCCTTGCTGCTGAGGAATGCCGCTGGAACCCAACAGCAGCATTCCCTGGCAGCGGGAAGAGAAGCTGTGGGCAGCTAATAAACAATAATGGACTACAGCTCTCACGTTCCCCGGAGCCACGGAAAAATGCTTAGTCTGGCTACATCTGTACAGTGCATTAGCATATGCAATATGCAATGATCAAATAAATTATACAAATGTGTAGCGTGCCACAGTTGATAAGGCTTTCAACAAATAGCTCTGCAGACTCTCATAGCTCCTCTAAAAACACAAATGACTAACTGTACCCTCAACTGTATCTTTCTAATTACCGTATTCCTTCCAAAAACCATTTTGACAAGACAAATGTAGAAGGTAAGCTCATGAAACAGAGTTAAATACTGTTTCATGAACCAATATACTGTACATACAATAAATATAGGCCTATATTTACTCACCAGTTCTCTGCCAAAAGACACCTTCAACAGCTGAAAGACATCTTAAGTTACAACCCATTTAAGTCAAAAGGCTGTAAGGGGTCTTTCAACACTGGCAGGTATTGTATGGCAGAAGACAGCTTAATAAATATAGCCATAATGTTTTACTCTGGGTAAAATCTTAATTAACTCAAGGAGGAGGAAGAGACAGTGAGGGCATAAAAAAATTAAAGATGTTGGGAAGCATATAGAGTGGCAATAATTTTTTGGGAACCCCTTAGGATTTTCACATATTTCAAACCTAAAATGTTATTAGACCTTAAGTCCTAATAATAAATAAAGATAACCTGATCAAACAAATGACACAAAAACATGATACTTTTTCAACATTTATTTATCCACAAATGATTCAACATTCAATATCCATGTGTGAAAAAGTATGTGAACTTTTAGATTTAGTTCATCTTGAGCAGCAATAACTTCAGCTAAGTGTTTCCTTTAAGAGCTGGTCAGTCTCACATTGGTTTTGAGGAATTCCTCCTTACAGAACTGCTTCAAATCATGACCCACTTTCGGATCAGTTTCAGCTCACGGACGGATGACCTGACATACTTATTTAGAATATTCTGATACAATGCACAATTCATGTTTGCGTCAATGATGGCAAGCTATCCAGGTCTTGAGGCAGCAAAGTAGCCACAAACCATCACACTCCCACCAACAATGCTTGACTGTTGGGACGAGGTTCTTTTGTTCAAACGCAGCTTTTGGTTTCAGCAAACATAATGTTTCTCAGTGAGGCAAAATGGTTCTACCTTTGACTCGTCTGTCCAGAGAACATTGTTCCAGAATCTTGTAGATCTATGTGCTCTTTGGCCAACTTCAGATGCCAGCAATGTTATTTTCAGAGAGCAGTGGTTTCTTCCTTGCTATCCTTTCATGAACACCACTCTTGTTCATTTTTTTCTGATAGTTGAGTCATGAACACTCACTTTAACCAAGACGAGAGTTGGCTTGGATGCTACTCTGGGGTTCTTTTTGACTCTGTGTGATTTACCGGTTTGTACTTGAGAGATTTTGGTAGGACAATCACTCCTGGGTAGAGTGAATGTGGCCTTGAACTTTCTCCATTTGTAGACTATCTGTCTGATAGTGGATTGGCGGAGCACCAAGTCCTTAGAAATAGTTTTTTTAACCCTTTCTAACTGATGAGCATCAATACTGCTTTTCTGAGGTTCTCAGAGATTTATTTTGATCGCGGTATGACTTTTTTCAACACACCTGTATGGTGAAGACAAAGTTTCTGATCTTTATATAGGATGGGGCCTCCCAAACTCACACCTGAAGATCTACATAATTATTTAAAGACTTGATTCTAATTATCTTCTTTAATTTAGCTGATAAAAACAGAGTTTCACTTACTTTTGCACATACCCTGACTCTTAATTACTCTTTGCTTTTCTAATTCATACATACTTTTGTTTCAAAAGACATGGAATAGTTCATATAAACCCTATTGGATATTTAAGAAAAGACTGGTTTTGATTCATGAAGGTTATCATGGAAAAACTATGGGATTGTCGTAATTATCATTGGGGTTCACAAACTTTTTCTTGCCACTGTATTGAGAATTACAAAGAGCAAGAATAGAGAATATTGAAGATATACTTACACTCATTGCTGTGTCATTATTTATGATGCAACGCACAATTGGCAATATTCTGACAAAAAGCACAAATAAATCAAAACATTTCTTTATGAATGTATTATTATTATTATTATTATTATTATAATAATTGTTCTTTGTTGTGGTCAGTCACACTCACCTACAAAAAAAATGTGAGTGACAAAGCTCACACATCTCCTCCTACTGCTTATAAACTAATTTCCTCGTGGAGTTGAGAACCAGTATCTAGCACTTTTCAGGAACATTTCGGTGAGGATTGTACTGTAGGCAGATGGAAGCCTGCCAAGTTTTACAAGCACTTAAGTCAATTGCTGCAGAAATCCCTGTGGAGAGCTGCTCGGGCTTGGTGATATCATTTCAACATGTGTCTCCACCTAACTTTCCAACACAGATTCACACTGCACACACTCAGTGATCTGTTCATAATTCAAACAACTAAAACCTCCTGCAGGACCCAAACACAATTTTCCTATTTAGGGAAACAAAAACTCTCCAACAGTCCAAGATCTGTAGAATGCTTTGTACCAACTTATGCCAAGTGTTTCACAGTTTAGAGGTTAGAACTTTTCAGTTATCTTGAAAGTAACTGACCTATCAATAACCTCTCCAGCTGTTAATATTAAGCTCACCTTTTCTTTATAATAAGGTAATGAAGCAATACAAGTTTGTATATTAAAGAAGAGGGCATTTGTGCAGTATGAGGTTGCACAGTGTGATGTAAAGATGCTATTTGACATACTGATGCAGCGGCCGTTATTAGAACACATCACGGCACCGATTTTGAGTTCTCTGCTGTTCCCCACGCAGCATGAACGCGGCCAATCGCCCCAGGCACCCGCGCTTATCACGGATGTTTTGTTTGAGTTTCATGGATTCTGTTTCTTCGTTTGCAATAAAATGGATGAATTGTAATGTGTACAGTACTGTGCTACTGTGTCATTTTCATGTTTTTAAAAGCCAGAACACTAAAATTCATTTTTCTGCACTCGCCGCGCTCGCATCTTAGTGCGGGAAGGCTGGAATTAATCCCGCGGTTTCAAAGCGGGATTCTGATGTACATGACGTGTGAAGTGTTCGAATAACGTCCGCTGCATCAGTACACAATCTTAGCAACTGGAGCGCTATTGGAAAAGTGGCTTCTAATATGGAACAGTAACAAAGGAGCCTCAATCCACATCCAATATGACAAAATATTTTATTCATTTCTATGTTTTTTCTTCTCATAAGTATGAGTCACTTAGTTAAAACATGTTAAACCTGCAACCACGTCAAGCTACACCCTTTCAGCAGGCACCTACACTATCTATGTTATACTGTGGCCTTTGTATTTCCTCCTCTGCATGGAGAAAAGAGGGAACAAAACAATGATATAGTCAATAGAATCGATTGCCTGACATATTCAATGCCTTAGGGGTTTAACATTAAGGAGCACTACAGTATATGTGCTAATTGTGAGCTACAGTCAGGGGTGCAATAAGAAGTTCTGACTGGGGGGGTACAGTTTTAACCAACCCTCCCCATCGACGTCACGTCATCATGTGAAGGTGCGTCGTCATGATGTTGTGTTGTCACATGACGCCGCAACGTCGATGAGGAGGGCTGTTCTCCTACAGAGGCCCCACTCTCTCCCCCGGACACCAGTGTCATTGCTGTGGGGAAGAGTGAGGGGCATCTAAGTGCAATACCAATTCTTGGGGGTTGCAAATGCAGCTTATATAATATATACACACTCATATACTTCCCAAGCTTTGCTGCAGCAAATGTTATAACCACCTTTCTCCGGGGGGAAGAAATCTCTCAATGACTACTATAATTAGCTGTGTGTACTTGGACCTACTGATTAATATGTCTAATTGTAGTGTTGGGAGGTACAGTATGTGGCCCCTCTGCTTAGTTTAAGATCACCTATCTCACCCCTATTTAATCAGCAGTTCCCAGTATACACAGGTAATTATAGTAGTCATTGAGTGATTTCTTCCCCCAGGACAAATGCTTTTATAACCTTTGCTGCAGAAAGAAGCTTGGGAATATAACCAGTTTTACTGCACTATAGTTCATACATAGCACATACACCCCTAAATGTTAACCCCTTAGGCACTGCATCATATGCTATTGACACATTGCTTTGTTTCCTATTTTCTCTATGCAGAGGAGCAGATACAAAGACACAGTATAACATTAGTTGTGTAGGAACCTGCTAAAAGGGAATATCTTGACGTGGCTGTGGGTTTAACATGTTTTGGCCAAAATATTGAATTAAATGACATACTTACAATAACAAAAAAAATAGAGATTATTAAAATAATTTGTCATATTGGCTGTGCTTTGGGACTTCTTTGTTTAC
Organism: Ascaphus truei; assembly: GCF_040206685.1. Lineage (NCBI taxonomy): Eukaryota > Metazoa > Chordata > Amphibia > Anura > Ascaphidae > Ascaphus > Ascaphus truei. The sequence goes on from NC_134484.1 coordinate 341,745,040, forward strand.
TGATGGAAAATTCTAACAGAATCCTGACAATTTGGGTGTGCAGTGCATTACAGTGGAAATGTGTGCTAAATGCGATAAATCACATGTTGCTATTGTATATTTATGGAAGGCATGTCGGCTTATCTTCTCATATATTTACTGTTTCTAGGTTTCTGCATTTTTGGCCACTATCTGTGTACAGGTACATGATCTGTGACGTTAAAAGGTCTTATGTTTATCTGTGCTGAAGGTGAAAAGCAATTAGAGTTTATAAATTATTGCTGATGTCTTAATTGAGGTCACCGATACCCATAGGTATCATTTTACAGGACTCGGTCCGTCAAAGATGAACAGAGAAAATAATCAGATCCCTAGATACCTCCTTTTCTAGACGCTAAATGCTACAGAACTACATTTATATATACCTATAGCCTCCAATGTACAGAATGTCAATAGTGTTATATTGCACAATCGTAATTACTAGATTATTTATTTAATAAGTGTGATTTAATACCTGGCATTCTATAGTATTCCAACGTTAAAGGTTTTTATTTGTCCTAGAAAAAAAAATAGATTAAAAGCACGAGTCGTGTTACTTTCTTGTGAGAACTCCATTCCCAATTGAAGCTACAGACTTTTTTCTCCTTTTCAAATACGGGCCTTAATTGGTGCTAATCTGTCACTTTGATTTTCGCTATGTTAAATGGAATGAATGCTGACATGTGCATGATGCTGGGGCTGCCTGTAGAATAACTTTTTTTTTGCAGGCCATACATTACAATACAAATGTCTCGTATGCTGTGATTTAAAGCCGCTAGCAAAACACTGCAAGCATTATCCCTCCATGTGATCTCACCTACAGAGTCATAATAGATAATATACACATATAAGCTTTTGTGGCAGCGTTCCTGAATACCCAATTTTTATGGGTTTACTTTTCCTAATCATAGGGTGGGTGAGAGGGCACTCACAGAAGTCTATAGGTATACAGTAAATAGTTGGATTTGCTTGATTTGATCATGATGAAGCATCAAACAGACAATGGCGTACAGGCACTCACATCAAACAATCTTGGTTTATTGAAGGTAGTTAACATTTCGCAGGACATTTTACAATAAGTTATATACATTTACTTTACATTACAGTAAATAAGTTATGGTTTATTTACTGTACTTTAAGAACCCAACATTCAATGCAATAAGCACTAAAGTGAATAAGTACTGTATCTATAGTGTATATAGACCATTATATATGTTATGTTTATTTAATACTAAAGCAGTTAAGAATATGTAATTCAAGTATATCATTGCATACCGTACAAGTCATGTATTAAATCATGGATGGAAATGTAAGCTGGTCAAATTAGTTTGGCATCAGAATGTTTGCCTTTTTTCGGGGAAAGTGTCAGAATAAAAACCTATTGATGCAGAGATGATCATCCTTTAATTATTTGCTCTGCACACACATACTTTGCAAATATTCACAAAAACGAGTACAATTGTGTACATAGAAAAACTAAAGGGAAAATAATTAAATCATTAAATCAGTAAATATAAGATTCAACTAACTTGGAGAGGTTACACAAACTTTTATACACAGTATCTTAATAGCACACGTATTTCCCATCAAATCAAAAATCCATTACCTAAATCATTCACTAAATGAAATATAGTGCAAAGCACGGACATAACCATTGGCGCAAATGATGGGTTCAACACGGAATGTCATAAGGCCCATTTGTGACACTTGATACAAATTCCCAAAGCAGTGTTAGGAGACTTGCCAAGCATTCTCTTCTCTCTAGTTTAATCTTGTTATCACATTCATGTGACTATTGTACAGTATATATCAAGTTGACAATATTTGACTATCCAAGCAGTGCAAACCCTTATGTGTGCCAATGTCAAGAGAAACAAATATGTTAATTGAGTCTCTTACATGAGACAGTCGGTAATTATCGTCATTGACAGGGGTCATTTATGCTTTATCTTTTGGTCACTCTTCCAATAGCACAAGAGCCAACACCACAGCCCTGTAATGTAGATGTTCCCAGAATCTAATGTGATGCCAGCTTTCTGAAAGCAGGAAGGAAAAAACCTGACAGGAAGGAAAAAAACCTGGGCACTGCGGATTTCTGCTTAGAAAATTTATTGTGAGCCAATGATATATGACATTTCGACTTCAAGGGCCTTTCTCAAATGCAAATGGCATAATAGAGAAACAACACTAAAAAGTTTCTTAAATAGACCCCGCCACATGTGTTCATAATTGTCACTGATTATCCTCCATCTCAGATTGTCTTTCACTTCCAGTGATGCTTGGTGCAGTTCTTTCTTCTCATTCGTTACAAGATCTTCTCACGCAAATCTCGCGATATCCCGTTCCAGCCCATGCAATAATGTCTGCTACATCTGTACAGTATAAACAGGACACTCTTAAATCAAGTATATATATATACCTAGTTAAGTTATGGTGGGTAAAAAAAGTGACAAAAACCCTCCACAACAAAGCATATACTGTAGCATATAGAATGGGTTTGAAGCAAAAAGTGGCACTGTGTGCTCATTTGCATGTCATTTCCCAGAATCCCTTGCTGCAGCGGAAGTGCTGTGTGCGGGGTGATAATGGTGAAAGGCAGTGTTGCAGACCTGCTAAGCCATGCAAATGAGCATACAGTAATATATCCATTTGAGATATACATATATAGTATATCTACATCTGGTAAAGGATGTATAATATCCCTGGTGGAATGAAAATAAGTTTCTGCTAATTGAAGAGATAAAGGGCTATTTATTAGCCTTCCAACTTCAAAAGTGTTGCAAAAATTGGTGTACAAAATAAAATCATATAATGTAGATCAAAGGAAGAAATCCCACTGAAAGTTTTTTCTTTGTTAAATCGGTTACTATTTTTACCCCACTTCTGCAGCTGGCAGACTTTAATACACAATGCCTAAAATGTTACTATTTACGTTTTGGATTTTTCCATATACATGTATACAACACTTCTTAACGTCTACAAGACTTACATCATTTTTTCCTTTGATACATATAGTGCAGCTATTTTCCCCACTTTTGCCTTTATACATAAACCCCATCGATATATTTGTTTGAATTTGAATGCTGTTGCCAAGCTATTTTCTGCTAGAACAAGTTTATGAATAAATTCACCCAACCCTACCTGCTAATGTTTTATATTGTAGCATTTACAATTGCATTGTGGATGATATTTGATTAATTAAAATCAAGATTGCTACTGGGATTAGCTTTCTTTATTAGCTCTTAAAATCACTCTGAGAAGACAAGTTCCTTCTGTAAAACCTTACTTTTTATGGAAGAAGTCATTTGTGTGCCTCATGGTTCATTATGTCCACTGCAGGGGAACACATCACAAAGGAAAGCAACAAAAGAATGAAACTTGTAGGCAGCAAAAAAAAAAAGCAAAATGAATGCATGAACAAATTGTTCAAAAAGAAAAAATAGAATATGCACTCACCAAATATACAATTTAGTAAAAATATAGACGGAAATGGATCTCACCTGGGTCAGGTTGTGCTACAGTATGATCCTATGCCACCACTGCTAGGCATAAATAATCAGTAATGAGGTCATACCAAAGATTGGACAAGAGTTGAAAATTAGATAATATGCTTCTTTTTCAACATTAATTTCCGTCTTAAAGTTGTGCTACTAGTTAAGAGATTGCAGAAATACAATCAGATTTAGGGGTGTATTCTATATCAGCCAAAGCGGCCGATCAGGTCGTTTTCGGCCAAATTCCCCATTAACTTCAAGGAGAAATATCGTCTGAAATCAGCCCAATGGACTGCTTTAGGAAATAGCAAGCAATAGTCCCAATGGACTGCTTTAAGAAATAGCAAGCAATAGTTCTTTGCTTTGACTGGTATAGAATAAACCCCTTAACATCATGGCTATATCTACAAAATATTTTTTTTCTGGATTGATAATGTAGCAATATGGTGTTTTATGATGCTTGTGTGGCTCCCTGTTGTTATTATTTAATATGAATATATACAAATAAACATTGACTGCAGAATTACATATTCATCACATGTTCACTAAGCTCTGATAAATGAGTCACTCAAATACACTAAATATTGTTGATTACTTTCACCTACTTCAGGCTGTTAAACCCATTACTGGAGTTTGGTAAATACCGATCTGAGCACAATGAATGACTATTGGGAAAAGGAAAAAAATGTTAAAAATATCAGGCTCGCAGGACTTTGCTGCCCAACAAATAGTGATCTAACCATAAATAATGGTCAGAAAAATCTACCTCATGTCTGGCCTGCACTGAAAATAAGCCATGTAAACCTGATCTTTGCTGAAAATAAGCCATGTAAACCTGATTGCTGTGCTCAGCAATTTATGACCTGCAGTTTACCCTTGTGCAGTTCTATTCAGCGAAGATAAATGACTTCAGGAGCTAAATTAGATAGTTACATGAAAGAGATCATCTTTCATCCCCCAAAATCATTGTCTAAAAAGAGACTAGAGACACGTGAAAGATTGACTTAAATAAATCAGGTTTTGGCACTACACAACTGGAAATCAATAGAATTTCCCTAGTTGAGAAGGAGTGGTATAATCCAGATGTACTTGAAATAGGAGGACCAATATCAACTGTATGATCCTGGAAAATAAACATATGTTTCTGTGCCCTAGGCACCAAAAAAGCTCAATGAAGCTCATTATACTGTAATAGAGATTCTTAGAAAATATATATTACATTTAGAGAGAGCTCCCCAAACACACCTTATACAGCATGTGGAAAAATATCTGCACACAAAATTGAGCACACCTGAGATACTATACCTGGGAAAAATTGTGATTTTAATCATTTGAATACACTTTGCATATCCAAATTAGCATACAAATTTGCATATCAAATTGACACATTTGCCCATCTCTGCTGGCAAGAACCAGCATTAATAATGTTATTTTACCATTTATAACTATAGTGCCAGATATTCTTTTTTGAAACCAATGGATAAGTACCAACATCTACATTCAGTGTTTGAAATATTAAATGTATGTATATACAGTATGTATATTGTTATTTTTAAAGCACCACCTATGTATGTAGCGCTTTTAGAATTAACATTATAGAGTAGAAGAATATTAATACAATACAGGGGTGTGTGTAGAATGTAGAAGAAAACATTAAGAAAAAATGAATTCCTGAAGCGTTTTAACATGTACAGAAGTAGTTACATTTACATTCTTTGTGAACGCAGATTTTGGACCTAAAATATTTTAATGCAAAGGCTTCTCACTGCAGAACTAAAAAGCTATGGTGCTTATTTATTTAACTTTGATAAGAGCTGATGGGAATGTCCATGCAATAGTACACCATCCGGCAATGTCACAAGTACATGAATAAACCCCCATGTGTGCATTGTAACATCAGCTGTTTTTTTCTGGTAATTTTTATGTCATTTGATGAAGACTAGTAACTGACCCTCAACAACAGGGTATATAGGGTCATATTTACAAAGAATGCAGAAGTCACAAAGCAATAGGCCATTCGATCGAATGTGTCTTATCATAGCATCACTTAGTAAATTTGGCTCATTGCACCTTAGTTGCAAGTGGAAGCTCAGCTATGCAACCTTCATGATGGTGAACTGAAACTCTACTTTGTGATATATATGCAAACCAAATGCGATAGAATATACATTTTCACCAATAGCACTCACACAACTTCACAGCTGGTGCTATCGCTGCTGTCAGTGTACATGTAGCTGCATAACACGAACAATCAGTACTCAGGAATTTGAACATTTGAAAATTTTCCAAACTAGATTAACACTGGCATAAAAAGCTGCCAAACAAAACAGAATTAATTGGTTGATTGATATAGAATCATTTTGTAAATCACAAAACCACACACAATTTAGTGTGTTTTTAAAGTGAAGATATGCAGTCATAATAATTCCTTAAGTATGCTCGTTTATGAAGCTTATAAAACTAATATGGCACAATAAATGAAGCCAAACAAATTCCAAAAAGGTAACTGACAAAAAATCATGTCTGGTTCAGGTATTGGTCTAGCAAAATAAATGCAACAGTGTACATTAATAATAAAGTACTATCAACCAGTGATGATGCATGGTCCTGTGACTAACAGTGACCATCCAGCTAATATTAATTTACATTTCATGTTATTAAGGTATGAAGACAGAAATATTTAAAATGTCCTGCTCAAGAATACTTCTCTGAAAAAACAATATGGCTGCCATGGAAAGGCTCATTCCAGCAGCCAATAGGAAACCAAAGCATCACATTGGCACAATTCTAACATAGATATCGTAGCGGACAGGGTGGCCCCTGCTGTTGGAGTAATGGAAATCAGCTTTGGATGGCCCCTGGAGGTATGGAGGTTTAAGTAATGTGAAAAAAATGTCATGGGGGAAGGAGTGTAATGCATGTCAGTTACAGTATAAATATGTAACCCTCCCTGTCTGGCATCCTAGCGAGGCTAGATCAGAGTGATCCCTGACATCCTAGAGACCTATCTAAACAGCTCGTTGCGGCGTGTCTGCATTCCATCTCTGGAACCTGCATATATCTTTTGTCCATGTTGTAGGGATCCTAACTGTTAAAGCACTGTCCCTAACTAAAACACAATAAACAAGGTGGGCCTAATCTCGTGTTTACTAGCAGAACTTTTCCTTTGCCTCTACTCCCCAAGGCACATTCTCTCCTCTCCTGCTGGAACCTAAACTTCCAGAACCTTTCCCCTCCATATCTACTATGACACAGTACCCCTGTGTCATCACAGGGTTGAGCCTAGCATCTCCTACTTATTAACCCGTGGTAACACACTAGTAACCTCCCAGGGGGGAGGTTACAAATAAAATGTGCCAATCACCCATATTTAACCCCCTGTTATTTTCATGTGTGGAGTTTACCTTTAAAGTAGCATTTTTACTTTGTGAAACAGAATGTGAGGTGCCTTGCAATGCTGCAGCACTACGTGATTGCAAAGAGCAATGGTTGCCTATGTGAAAAGATTAATATATATTGTACATTTAATTTTTATAGTGCCAATCAGGTAAACAATAAGGTAAACAGTGCTTTACAATTTTTACAACATTACAATACAATTACAATGAAGTACATATAATAATACAGATGGGATACATACATCAAAACATAAATGTAACATTGAGAGAAATTAGTCCCTGTCCTGAAGACCTTGGCATGTGCGGAGTCTGATAGAAAAAGTAGTAGTACATTTGAGTGCATTGGAAGGTAAGCATGACATTTTAAAATGTTGTCTCCGGGTTGGCCTTCAGTAGAAGGTGGCAACCCGGAGGGTCAGAGGAGTGGAAAGCCTTAAAAAAAGAGAAGACATTTATTGTAAGGGCTGAGTCCCCGCTGGCGCTGAGCGCGCTCATGCTTGGAGAGCCTCCAAGCATGAGCGCCGGGTGTCCTGCTTGTACGCGCGCGCGGGGGAGGGGAGAGGGCAATGCATGTAACTGAGCGCACAGGTAAGTATAGTTTTTTAATTTACCTAAGTGCTGATCGCGGGTGAGCGTGTGTGCTCGCGCACGAGCACCGCAAGCGCCGCCCACTCAGCCCTAGCGGGGACTTAGCCTAATAAGGAGTCAACTACAAAGTTTTTAGTAAGAGAAAGGCAGAAACTGATCAAATGGAGAGTCACAGCAGCATTTTTAATAGGTTGAAAGGTAGAAAACTGTGAGGCAGTGAGGGCGAAAGAAGAATGTTGCAGTAATCCAGACAGGAGAGAATGTGGGTATGCATTAACCTTTTAGTAGCAGGGAATCAGCCAAAAAGTATTTTAGCAATGCAGCTGAATCGTGGCACGTCTAGTAACTTTTGACATATTTGCAATATTAAGTTCATCACGATGGCGAAATTCACCTAATTCTTTTTCACCGTTGAAGGAGATGCCCTCTTATAGTAGCAGAAGACAGACAATCTTCATTTAAGGGGCAAGTAACTTGCTGCAATAAATTATATTTATATATATATATATATAGTATAGAACAAAGCTTTATATTGGGGACATATTGAACAGTATTTCTTGCAGTTCTGAGGAGACTGCATCCATTTTCAACTTTTCCAGGAGGGATCTCAAGATGGCTCTGAGGAAGGGGTCACTCACTACATCAATGCAGTATGCTTGTGAGAACATGGACCCCTATTCCATATGCTGTGAAGCGGTCTTCCTGGTGCTGGAAAATTGTTCACTGCCACTCATTTTAATGCAGCTGTGCTATTTTCCTGCATAGGAACATTTCTTCACAGGATATTTAGTAGGGGCAATAGTGTCAGAATCACACTGCCAAGAGGACACTTATTACCCAAAGTCAATTTGTGAGACTCCCTAGGCAAGTAGACTTTAGAGTTTGATTCAAATATTTAGTATCCATCTGTTTAAACATTATAAATACAAAGAGCATCTACTATATATTTGTGAAATCACTGTATGTCTGCGTCCCAAGGGTCAATCGCATTGGACCTTGGGCCTGTCACTCCTGCTCAGGCCATGCCCGCCCCCGCACACCTCTCATTGGCCTACGTCCAACACCAATGCCACACTGTCCCACCCCTCACTGACTCTCACTGGCCTGCGTCCAATGCCCGCCCCCGCACACCTCTCATTGGCCTGCGTCCCACCCCTCACTGACTCTCATTGGCCTGCGTCCAATGCCCGCCCCCGCACACCTCTCATTGGCCTGCGTCCCACCCCTCACTGACTCTCATTGGCCTGCGTCCAATGCCCGCCCCCGCACACCTCTCATTGGCCTGCGTCCAACACCAATGCCCTAATACTTCCACACTGTCCCACCCCTCACGCTTTGCTTTTGCAACACCTAATCCTCTAATCCTCAACCTGCTCTGGGGCCACGCTTCACAGCTATCAAAACCTTCACGTCTGCTACCACAGACTGCCGAATCAGGTACAGCAGTGTTTCCCAAACTGTGCACCGCGGCGCCCTGGTGCGCCGCGGCTTGGCTAGAGGGGCGCCGCGATCAGGGCCGCCAGCAGCGGGAAACAAGGGCTGCTAGCTCATTTAAAAAAAAAAAAAAAAACCTCTGAGGGGAAGCAGAGGAGCGGTCACGTGACCACTCCCATCCAATGGGGCTGCAGCCTGCCCGGCATTGCAACTGCAGAGCCACCAGACAGCACCAAGGTGTGTGTGTGTGTGTGTGTGTGTGTGTGTGTGTGTGTGTGTGTGTGTGTGTGTGTGTGTGTGTGTGTGTGTGTGTGTGTGTGAAACAGGCTGCAGGGTGTGTGTGAAAAACGGGCTGCAGGGTGTGTGTGAAAAACGGGCTGCAGGGTGTGTGTGTTGTGTGTGTGTGTGTGTGTGTGTGTGTGTGTGTGAAAAACGGGCTGCAGGGTGTGTGTGTGTGTGTGTGTGTGTGTGTGTGTGTGTGTGTGTGTGTGTGTGTGTGTGTGTGTGTGTGTGTGTGTGTGTGTGTGTGTGTGTGTGAAAAACGGGCTGCAGGGTGTGTGTGAAAAACGGGCTGCAGGGTGTGTGTGTGTTGTGTGTGTGTGTGTGTCAAAAACGGGCTGCAGGGTGTGTGTGTGTGTGTGTGTGTGTGTGTGTGTGTGTGTGTGTGTGTGTGTGTGTGTGTGTGTGTGTGTGTGTGTGTGTGTGAGAGAAAAACGGGCTGCAGGGTGTGTGTGTGTGTATATATGTGTGTTGTGTGTGTATATATGTGTGGTGTGTGTGTGTGTATATATGTATATATGTGTGTGTATGTGTGGTGTGTATATATATATATATATATATGTGTATATATATATATATATGTAACGTTTTTTCTGGCCCGGCCTGACCCACCCAATCTCACATTGGCCCCTGTGGTCTAACCGGACCCCATTACAGTGTAGATATGCCTGATGGTGCACCTGTTGGCTACAGGACTCCTGAGTCTCCCGCATGATGGTGTGTGGGGAGGACCCGTCAGACAGGCAGCTGAGGTAGTGTGCTGAGTCTCACCTAGTTCCAGTGCAGCGCCTCCACCTCACCAGGGTCCCTGCGTCCGCAAGGGGATGATCCTGGCGAGGAACTCCTCCGTGGTGCTCCTCTCTGTACACTCATTCCAGATAGATACACGAGAGGGTTTCTGGCTGAACTCATCTTTATTGACACGGCAGGGCAGCTGCCCTCCACAAGGAGTATCTTCAGCCGCTCATCTCGCCAGTGCTCCCTTTAGATAGGTATATCACCTAGATCAGGGATTCACTATTCCCGCAGGAATCACTGTCCTGTGCCAGGTCCCTGGACACAGCCTCCCATGGAGTTACTATATCATAACTGACAGAACTCTTCCTCAACTGGACTTGAACTAGACAGCAACTCAGGTAGAACTTTCCAGCAACTCACTTTGCAACACAGTGCTGTGCCTTATGTAAGCTTCTGAAGCTGACACACCTCTGACATCACTAACCATGGAGTCAGAGCATGTGACCAGTTCCAGCCTACACAGGGCACCCCACCAGGGTGTGAGGGAAAACCTCCATGATTAATACTGGCATGCCCATACTTACCAGGCCTTACTGCCAGCAGGAGAGATGACTGTAGGCATTTTACATGACCGCTACATATATATATAATGTGTGGTGTGTATATATGTATGTGTGGTGTGTATATCTACTATATATTTCTGAAATGTCTGTATGTTTGTCTGCATGCCCTGTGTCCCTAGGGCCAATCGCATTGCACCTTTGGCCTGTCACTCCACCTCAACACTGTCCCACCCCTCACCACACTGTCCCACCCCTCACTGACACTCATTGGCCTTTGGCCAACACCACTGCCACACTGTCCCACCCCTCACCCCACTGTCCCACCCCTCACTGACTCTCATTGGCCTTTGGCCAACACCACTGCCACACTGTCCCACCCCTCACCCCACTGTCCCACCCCTCACTGACTCTCATTGGCCTTTGGCCAACACCACTGCCACATTGTCCCACCCCTCAGTGACCTTTGGGAATGCTTCTAAGCACCTAACACTCACCGCACTGCCTCTTACAAACACCCCCCTCCACCACCACCCCCCCAACCTCATGCACCCCCCTCCACCACCACCCCCCTCAACCTCATGCACCCCCCTCCACCATCACCCCCCCCCAACCTCATGCACACTACAAACGCACGCCACAGCTCTCCCGCTACTGCAGCCCATCACCAACCCCCCTCACCCAAACATACAACGCACGATGCTCCATCACCCCCCCCCCCTCACACCAACAGCAAACGCACACTGCTGAACATACAACGCACGATGCTCCATCCCCCCCCCCCCCTCACCCGAACATCCCCGGAGCACACCCAAAACTACCCCACCCCCCTCACCCATACATCCACCGCACAACCCCCCCCCCCCCACCATCCACCGCACGATGCTGCTCCGGAGCCCCTCACCCCCCCCCCCCCACTCACCCGAACATCCACCGCACGATGCTGCTCCGGAGCCCCTCACCCCCCTCCTCACCCTCTGTCCGCCCCCCCCCCCCTTTCCTGGCCGCTGGCCCGCAACAACGGAACTACCCCCTATCACCACTCCGCGGGACCTCAACATCACCCGCTCTCCCGGAGCACCCTCTCCCCCGGTGCTCCCCCCCTCCCCCCCCCCCCCCCAGAGCACCCTCTCTCCCGGTGCTCACCCCGCTCCCCCGGTGCTCCCCCCCTCCCCCCCCCCAGAGCACCCTCCCTCCCCCCCCCCCCCCCCCCAGAGCACCCTCTCTCCCGGTGCTCACACCCGCTCTCCCGGTGCTCCCCCCCCCCCCAGAGCACGCTAACGCCGCTCTCACCTTCAGGCCTAGAGGCCGCGCCCCCAGCTCCCCATCCCCGTGCGCGCTGCTCTGGCTCTCAGGCCTAGCTGTCTCTGTCGGGAGCTGCACGGGTCGCGGCCCACACACCCCCTCACCTGAGCGTCTCAGCTCCGCATCGCCGGGGGGAACCGACGAGGAACCCGAGGAGGAGCGCAGCCCGGTGCGAGGTAAGTAACCGCACGGGAAGAGATCTTTCACCCCCGGCCCGGCCCTTCACCCCACCCGGCGCTTCACCCCACCCGGCCTGGCGCTTCACCCGGCCCGGCGCTTCACCCGGGCCGGCGCTTCACCCCCCCCCCCCCGCCCTGGCCCTTCACCCCCCCCCCCCCGCCCTGGCCCTTCACCCCCCCCCGCCCTGGCCCTTCACCCCCCCCCCGCCCTGGCCCTTCACCCCCCCCCTGGCCCTTCACCTGCCCTGGCCCTTCACCCGGCCCTGCCCTTCACCCCCCCCCCCTGCCCTTCACCCCCCCCCTGCCCTTCACCCCCCCCCCTGCCCTTCACCCCCCCCCCTGCCCTTCACCCCCCCCCCCGGCCCTTCACCCCCCCCCCCGGCCCTTCACCCCCCCCCGGCCCTTCACCCCCCCCGGCCCTGCCCTTCACCCCCTCCCCCGGCCCTGCCCTTCACCCCCCCCCCCGGCCCTGTCCTTCACCCCCCCCTGGCCCTGCCCATCACCCCCCCCCCGGCCCTGCCCTTCACCCCCCCCCCTGCCCTTCACCCCCCCCCCGGCCCTGCCCCCCCCCCCCGGCCCTGCCCTTCACCCTCCCCCCCCGGCCCTGTCCTTCACCCTCCCCCCCCGGCCCTGTCCTTCACCCCCCCCCCTGCCCTTCACCCCCCCCGGACCTACCCCCCCCCGGCCCTGCCCTTCACCCCCCCCCCCCCGGCCCTGCCTTTCACCCCCCCCGGCCCTGCCCTTCACCCCCCCCCGGCGCTGCCCTTCACCCCCCCCCCCCCGGCCCTGCCCTTCACCCCCCCCCCGGCCCTGCCCTTCACCCCCCCCCCGGCCCTGCCCTTCACCCCCCCCCGGCCCTGCCCTTCACCCCCCCCCCCCCGTCCCTGCCCTTCACCCCCCCCCCCTCCCCGGCCCTGCCCTTCACCCCCCCCCGGCCCTGCCCTTTACCCCCCCCCCAGGCCCTGCCCTTCACCCCCCCCCCCCCCCGGCCCTGCCCTTCACCCCCCCCCCCGGCCCTGCCCTTCACCCCCCCCCCACCCTGCCCTTCACCCCCCCCCCCATCCCTGCCCTTCACCCCCCCCCCCGGCCCTGCCCTTCACCCCCCCCCTTCCGGCCCTGCCCTTCACCCCCCCCCCAGCCCTGCCCTTCACCCCCCCCCCCGGCCCTGCCCTTCACCCCCCCCCCCCTGGCCCTGCCCTTCACCCCCCCCCCCGTCCCTGCCCTTCACCCCCCCCGGCCCTGCCCTTCAACCCCCCCCCCCCGTCCCTGCCCTTCACCCCCCCCCCCGGCCCTGCCCTTCACCCCCCCCCCCTCCGGCCCTGCCCTTCACCCCCCCCCCCGGCCCTGCCCTTCACCCCCCCCCCGGCCCTGCCCTTCACCCTCCCCCCCCCCCCCCCGGCCCTGCCCTTCACCCCCCCCCCGGCCCTGCCCTTCGCCCCCGGCCCTGCACTTCGCCCCCCCCCGGCCCTGCCCTTCACCCCCCCCCGTCCCTGCCCTTCACCCCTGCCCTTCGCTCCCGCCCTTCGCCCCCACCCTCCCTGCCCTTCGCTCCCACCCTCCCTGCCCTTCGCTCCCTGCCCTTCGCCCCCACCCTCCCTGCCCTTCGCCCCCACCCTCCCTGCCCTTCGCCCCCACCCTCCCTGCCCTTCGCCCCCACCCTCCCTGCCCTACACACGTACACACACGTATACACACGTACACACACACGTATATACACACACACGTAGGCACATGTATACACACACATGTAGACACACACGCGTAGACACACACACGTACACATACACACGCAGGCACACGTAGACACGCAGGCACACGAAGACACGCAGGCACACGTAGACACGCAGGCACACGTAGACACGCAGGCACACGTAGACACGCAGGCACACGTAGACATGCAGGCACACGTAGACACGCAGGCACACGTAGACACGCAGGCACACGTAGACACGCAGGCACACGTAGACACACGTAGACACGCAGACACACGCAGACACGTACACACACGTATACGTAGACACAAACGCACGTGTACACACACACACACACACACACGTGTACACACACACACACACGTGTACACACACACACACGTGTACACACACACACGTGTACACACACACACACACATGTGTACACACACGTGTACACACACACACGTGTACACACACACACACACACACACGTGTACACACACACACACGTGTACACACACACACACACACGTGTACACACACACACACGTGTACACACACACGTGTACACACAAGTGTACACACACACACGTGTACACACGTGTACACACACACACACGTGTACACACACACACACGTGTACACACTGTGACAAACGGCTTACTCCGGGGCTCCGTCGTTTGTCCGGGACTGTTTAGAACACGGTCTTTTAGGGTAGGTTAAATGATGAGGCGTCACGTACTGTTCCTTTAAACAGGCTATGCCTGGTTTATTCAGTCCCAGGCACTGAGACTGCCACAGTGCATACAACAGAAAACAGATCAAAACAAAAGCTGCTCACATGAGCGATAACTTAACTTAGATATCCCTGACTCAGGGTTGGAAGTGGCTTTTCCACTTCCAACATCAAAACATGGTACTTTTGCAGTCTTACACAAATGAACAGAAAGATTGAACCTGTTTGGGGAAGAGGCTTCTCCCCTCTGTAGTTCAGCAGCCTTCCAGCCTCCTGGCTCTTGTGGGGGAGACCAGAGCAAACAGGAAATCAGTCTTTCATACCTGATTCCTAATTAGCATGACAGGAGACAGAAATCAGGCAGCAGACAAACTCTGGTCTGGATCTCTCATCCCTCAGTTCCAGCGCTTGCCAAACTGTGGGATGGAGTATATGTATTATAAGGCTGCACTCCCAGGCCAAACAGGATAGAAACTGTCTAGTATCCTGGGAGCCCTATATACGGAATTTATTACCATCCCCTGGTTTCTGTCACATATCCTCCCCCCCAGCTCAGACCTCGAGGGATGAGCGACCATGGATATTAGGGAGTGCATCCTTGACAACCCGTCAGCATTGCCATGTTTGTGCCCTGACCTGTGTTCCACAGAAAATTTAAAGGGTTGTAGGCTTAGGAACCACCTGGTCACTCTAGCATTCTTTTCCCTGTTTTGACACATCCAGGTAAGGGGTGCATGATCTGTGACCAACCGGAATTTTCTCCCCAACAGGTAGTATTTGAGCGTCTCTACAGCCCACTTTATTGCGAGACACTCTTTCTCTACTATGGAGTAATTTTTCTCCTGGGGATTTAGTTTCCTACTTAAATAAAGGATGGGGTGCTCCTCACCTTGAGACTCCTGGGAGAGTACCGCCCCCAGCCCTACCTCAGATGCGTCGGTTTGGACTACGAACTCTTTGGAGAAGTCAGGTGTGACCAACACTGGTTGGGCACAGAGAGCTTCTTTCAGGCTTCTAAAGGCCTGTTCGGTTTCGGGGGACCACTTTACCATTAGCGGTCCTCTTGCTTTTGTGAGGTCAGTTAGTGGGGTTGCCTTAGTTGCAAAATTGGGAATAAACCTTCTATAGTACCCAATTAAGCCCAAAAAGGTCCTTACTTGTTTTTTTGTAACTGGCCTTGGCCAATTTTGTATCGCCTCCACTTTGAGTGTTTGGGGTTTGAGTAAACCTCTGCCAATAGAATATCCCAGATACTTGGCCTCCTCCAGACCAATAGTGCATTTAGAGGGGTTAGCAGTTAGTCCAGCAGACCGGACTGCGTCAAGCACAGCTTGGACCTTTGGAAGGTGGGATTGCCAATCTTCACTATGGATTACCACATCATCCAGGTAGGCGGCAGCATACCGAGCATGTGGTTTTAAAATTTTATCCATCATTCTTTGGAATGTGGCGGGAGCTCCATGTAAGCCAAAAGGCAACACCTTATACTGAAAGAGGCCATCTGGGGTTGAGAAGGCTGTCTTTTCTTTTGCCCTTTCTGTGAGGGGAACCTGCCAGTACCCTTTTGTTAGGTCTAGGGTTGTGAGATATCGGGCTTTGCCCAGTCTCTCTACAAGTTCATCTACCCTGGGCATAGGATAAGTATCAAATTTTGACACCGCGTTTAGTTTCCGGTAGTCATTACAAAACCTTGTTGTACCATCTGGCTTTGGGACTAAGACTATAGGGCTGTTCCACCCACTTTGGGATTCCTCAATTACACCTAGTTTTAGCATTTTTTTAACCTCTAAACTTATAGCCTTTCTTTTGGCCTCTGGGATTCGGTACGGTTTAAGGTTAACTCGGACCCCCGGTTCAGAGACTAAGTCATGTTCAATTACGCTAGTTCGACCTGGCCGTATAGAGAAGATTTCTTTGTTTCTTTTCACTAAATTCTGAACCTCTCGTTTCTGATGAACAGACAGTGTTTCAGCTATGCTAACCTCTGGGTCAGTTTCTTGATTCTCTGACGGACCTGGGGGTACTAGGGTTAACAAGACTTCTCTATCTTTCCAGGGCTTGAGTAGGTTTATATGGTAAATTTGCTCAGGTTTCCTCCTACCTGGCTGTCTTACCTTATAATTTACTTCTCCCACTCTTTCCAAGACCTCATATGGCCCATGCCATTTAGCAAGGAATTTACTCTCCACGGTGGGAACCAGAACTAGTACCCTATCACCTGGAGAAAAAATTCTGACCCTAGCACCCTTATTATATGTATTCCTCTGTGCTTCTTGAGCTTTCTCCATGTGTTCCCTCACTATGGGTAGAACTGCAGCAATGCGGTCCTGCATCTGGGCAACATGCTCTATTACACTTCTGTAAGGGGTAACCTCGTGTTCCCAAGTCTCTTTGGCTATATCCAGTAAGCCCCTTGGGTGTCGGCCATACAATAGTTCAAACGGGGAGAAGCCTGTGGATGATTGGGGAACTTCCCTAATGGCAAATAACAGGTACGGTAACAAACAATCCCAGTTTTTCCCATCTTTATCAACCGCCCGCCGTAACATGCTCTTTAAGGTTTTATTGAACCTTTCCACTAAACCATCTGTTTGTGGATGATAGACTGAGGTTCTGAGATGCTTGATTTTTAGGAGTTTACATAGCTCTTTCGTTACTTGGGACATAAATGGTGTTCCCTGGTCAGATAGAATCTCTTTAGGAATCCCGACCCGGGAAAACAGAACTACTAACTCTTTTGCTATGTTTTTAGCTGAGGTGCTACGTAGGGGAACTGCCTCCGGATATCGGGTGGCATAATCTAATATTACCAATATATGCTGATGTCCCCTAGCAGACTTTATTAGGGGTCCTACTAGATCCATAGCAATCCGGTCAAATGGTACCTCTATTATGGGAAGGGGTACCAATGGGCTGCGGTACGCCTTGAACGGGGCGGTGATCTGACATTCTGGGCATGAGGAACAATAATTCGTAATTTCTGCCAGAACCCCAGGCCAATAGAAGCTTCGGAGAACCTTTTCTTTTGTCTTTTCCACCCCTAGGTGTCCCCCCAATGGATGACTATGTGCGAGGTGTAATACTACGTTACGGAATGTCCGTGGTACCAACAATTGTTTAGTTGTAACTGATTTCCTTTTATCAACCCGATATACTAGGTCGTTCTCTACCTCGAAGTAGGGGTAAGCAAGTGACCTATCTGGTTGGCCAGGAGTACTATTCTGGTCCCGTATATTTCCCCTTGCTACCGCTAATGTGGGGTCCTCCCACTGGGCCTTCTTAAAACTCCCAGGACTGACCTCTAGGTCAGCGAGGGTCTTATCCGGTTCTGGGGTGGTAAGTGTCTGCTCAACATCTTGATTTGGGGTATTCCCTACCAAAGTAGTGATGGGGAAGGGAATTTTACAGCACTCCTCCTTTTCCCCCTTCTTATTTGGGCCCTCGTCAACCTCCATTTCTGAAAAAGGGAAAGGATTTGTTTCTTCTAATACTTCGTTATGGTCCGCTATTGAACTCTGGGCGCTATTCTGAGCGGGGGACCACATTTTTAGAAAATGGGGAAAGTCGGTCCCTATTAACACATCATGTGCCAGTTTGGGTACAATACCCACCTTGAAATCTAAAGAACCAAACTCTGTTTCAAAAAAAACATCAACAGTGGAATATTCATGATTATCCCCATGTATACAACAAATTGCCACTCTTTGTGAACTGTTTCCCTGTTTCTTCTTAATGGGCAAGAGGTATTCGGACACTAGTGTGACCATGCTCCCAGAGTCAAGAAGTGCCCGAACCCTCTTACCATTAACCTTTACAAATGCCCACAGATGGTTATTCAAGGGGTCCTCTGGGCTAGGGCCCATACATTGGGACAACAGCGAATAAGGTTCCACGCTGTTGCATTGCATGGGCTCCTCATTTAGTGGGCAGATTTTTGCTGTGTGGCCCCTCTCATGACAATTTACACATTTAGGTACATAGTCTGTGTCCCACTTAGAGCCTTTTCCCGGCTCCCCATGTTGGCTATTGCCCTTAGTGTGCGAACCACTGTTGCTGGTGCTGCGTGAAGGTGGTCGCCGCTCTTCAGCGCCCCTTAACCCCGGTACCCTTTTACCGTCTCTGGAAGAGTCCTGGAACCTCGGGTAGTGGGGTTGCTCCACGACTGTGGGTTGCGGGTGCTCTTCTGCTGCATTGTACCTTTCTACGAGGGCCACAAGCTCATCCGCATTGTGGGGGTCACTCCGACTGACCCAACGGCGTAAGGCAGAGGGAAGTTTCCTCAAGAACTGGTCCATGACCAACCGTTCCACGATGTGGCTGGCTGAGTTGATCTCGGGTTGTAGCCACTTCCGGGCGAGGTGGATGAGGTCATACATCTGGCTTCGGGTGGCTTTATCCATCGTGAAGGACCATGCGTGAAACCTTTGGGCGCGAACAGCCGTGGTTACGCCGAGGCGGGCGAGGATCTCGAACTTCAATTTTGCATAGACGTTAGCTTCGGCTGGCTCTAGATCAAAGTAAGCCTTCTGGGGTTCGCCGCTTAGGAAGGGTGCGATTAGACCAGCCCACTCAGCTTCTGGCCATCCCTCTCTCTGTGCCGTGCGTTCAAACGTGAGAAGATAGGCTTCCACATCATCCGAGGGTCCCATCTTCTGAAGGTAGTGGCTTGCCCTGGTCATTTTCGGAACTGGGGCTGCCGCTGCCAGTGGAAGGTTACTGATAGTCCCCCTCAGGATCTCGAGTTCCTGCTGTAAGCCCTGAGCGAACCGCTGTTGCTCCTCTCTCAGCAAGCGGTTTGTCTCTTGCTGGTTTGCATTCGCGTTTTGCAGGGCTTCATTCGTCTGTTGCTGGTTTGCATTCGCCTGTTGCTGGTTGGCATTCGCCTGTTGCTGGTTGGCATTAATCTCTTGCTGGGCTATTAGCAGCTGTTGATGGGCTGCATTCGTCTGCTGCTGGTTTGCATTAGTTTCTTGCTGGGCTATTAACAGCTGTTGCTGGGTTTCATTCGCGTCTTTCTGGGCAGCGACATTGCGTACCAGCGCACCCACCACGTCTTCCATCTTGTTTGCAGAGGATGAAAAAACTTTTTTTTTTTTTTTCAAAGTTCTTCAACCCGCAGACCCCCTAGTGCTCTGCCCGCATTCTCCACCATATGTGACAAACGGCTTACTCCGGGGCTCCGTCGTTTGTCCGGGACTGTTTAGAACACGGTCTTTTAGGGTAGGTTAAATGATGAGGCGTCACGTACTGTTCCTTTAAACAGGCTATGCCTGGTTTATTCAGTCCCAGGCACTGAGACTGCCACAGTGCATACAACAGAAAACAGATCAAAACAAAAGCTGCTCACATGAGCGATAACTTAACTTAGATATCCCTGACTCAGGGTTGGAAGTGGCTTTTCCACTTCCAACATCAAAACATGGTACTTTTGCAGTCTTACACAAATGAACAGAAAGATTGAACCTGTTTGGGGAAGAGGCTTCTCCCCTCTGTAGTTCAGCAGCCTTCCAGCCTCCTGGCTCTTGTGGGGGAGACCAGAGCAAACAGGAAATCAGTCTTTCATACCTGATTCCTAATTAGCATGACAGGAGACAGAAATCAGGCAGCAGACAAACTCTGGTCTGGATCTCTCATCCCTCAGTTCCAGCGCTTGCCAAACTGTGGGATGGAGTATATGTATTATAAGGCTGCACTCCCAGGCCAAACAGGATAGAAACTGTCTAGTATCCTGGGAGCCCTATATACGGAATTTATTACCATCCCCTGGTTTCTGTCACAACACACACACACACGTGTACACACACACACGTGTACACACACACACACACACGTGTACACACACGTGTACACAAACGTGTACACACACACAAGTGTACACACACACACACGTGTACACACGTGTACACACACACACACACGTGTACACACACACACACACACGTGTACACACACACACACACGTGTACACACACACACACGTGAACACATACACACGTGTACACACACACACGTGTACACACACACACGTGTACACACACACACACGTGTACACACACACGTGTACACACACACACGTGTACACACACACGTGTACACACACACACACACGTGTACACACACACACACACGTGTACACACACACACACGTGTACACACACACACACGTGTACACACACACACACACGTGTACACACACACACACACGTGTACACACACACACACACGTGTACACACACACACACGTGTACACACACACACACACGTGTACACACACACGTGTACACACACACACACACACGTGTACACACACACACGTGTACACACACACACGTGTACACACACACACACACACAAACGTGTACACACACACACATGTGTACACACACACACACACGTGTACACACACACACACACACACAAACGTGTACACACACACACATGTGTACACACACACACACACGTGTACACACACACACACACACACACACGTGTACACACACACACACACACACACGTGTACACACACACACACACGTGTACACACACACACATACGTGTACACACACACACACACACGTGTACACACACACACGTGTACACACACACACGTGTACACACACACACACAAACGTGTACACACACACACGTGTACACACACACACACGTGTACACACGTGTACACACACACACACACGTGTACACACACACACACACACGTGTACATACACACACGTGTACACACACACACACGTGTACACACACACACGTGTATACACACACACACGTGTACACACACACACACACGTGTACACACACACACACGTGTACACACACACACACACACACACACGTGTACACACACACACACACACACGTGTACACACACACAGACGTGTACACACACACGTGTACACACACACGTGTACACACACACACATGTACACACACACACGTGTACACACACACGTGTACGCACACACACACGTGTACACACACACACACGTGTACACACACACACACGTGTACACACACACACACGTGTACACACATACACACACGTGTACACACACACACACACACACACACACACACGTGTACACACACACACGTGTACACACACACACACACGTGTACACACACACACACACGTGTACACACACACACACACACACGTGTACACACACACACACACACACACACACACACACGTGTACACACACACACACACACACACACACACACACTTGTACACACACACACACACACACACACACGTGTACACACACACACACACGTGTACACACACACACGTGTGTACACACACACACACACACACACACGTGTACACACACGTGTACACACACACACGTGTACACACACACACGTGTACACACACACACACACGTGTACACACACGTGTATACACACACACACACACACACGTGTATACACACACACACGTGTATACACACACACGTGTATACACACACACACACGTGTATACACACACACACGTGTATACACACACGTGTATACACACACACACACGTGTATACACACACACACACACATGTATACACACACACACACGTGTATACACACACACACACGTGTATACACACACACGTGTATACACACACACACACACATGTATACACACACACACACGTGTATACACACACACTTGTGTATACAAACACACACACGTGTATACACACACGTGTATACACACACACACGTGTATACACACACACACGTGTATACACACACACGTGTATACACACACACACGTGTATACACACACACACGTACACATACACAATGTATACAAACAAACATGTATACACACACACACACACACAAACATGTATACACACATGTATACACACACGTGTGTGTATATATACACACACACACGTATACACACACATACACTATCCCCAGCACCACCACATCAACACACCGGTATCCCATGCCCCCCCCCCCCCCCCAGCACACTGGCATTCTCGGCTCCCCACCATTCACAGCCCCCATCAACACCATCAGCACCCACACATTGGCACCTTCGCACCTCCCCATCGGCACACCCACATCCGCACCCCCACATCAGCAACAAACCCTCCCAAATCAGCACACCGATACAATCACCATCAGTACAGCCACAGCAGCAGTACCACCGCACACTGCCATGGGCCGCGTGGACCACTCCCCACCCAAATGCCACCCCCACACCACAAACATCCCGGGCAACGCCGGGGCTCTCAGCTAGTGTACTATATAAAACTGCTCACATATATATGTTGCTAAACTTATAATGGATACATTGAAAACCCCCAAACATGCATCCATTTAATCAATTACATCTATTAAATCAAGAATGTTGAATATGAAAAAGACCTTTAAACAGCAGCCAATAACATCAAAATCCACAGGACTAAGTTTAATGTAGAAAGGGTCATGCAGATAAAATGTGTCATGCATTATTCTCCACAGCAGCACCCTTCAAGAGAAAGGAATATAATCTGTCTTTTCATTTACACAGCAAAGAGTTTTGCAGTTTAATTGAATGATCTTTTTGTCAAGTACACAGTTACAGGGCTCTCTAACCATTTTTTTTTTTTTTTTACTACCAGTAAACACTCGGCACTGTCAATAATACAATTTAAAATTGTGGTGAGATCCGATTATATTTCAAAATCAAAACAGGAAAATGTGCATTTTGGTCCCAATGTTATTGCACAAAAGACAGAAAAACCCAATGCTACATCCAATTTGACAAAATATATAGTAATTAGTATATAGTTAAATAGTTCAATACTAATATTCTCATGAAATAAGGGTCATTTAGTTAAACCCTTTGACCAAAGCGTTATAAGCCTGCAAGCCAATGTCAAGGCATAACCACATTTGCAATTACTAACACGAAACTGTGAACATTCTCTTTTACCTCTGTAGGAGGGAGAATAACTGCATTGGGTCATGTCCATATAGCAAAATGAAAAAACCTTATAAATTAAAAAGTGGGTAGGGGTGAGCTAAACCCTGGGAGGAGGGGCCACTAACCTCGAAACAACTGATGCCAGTTGAAAATGGCATTCTGTATTCCTTGACTCTTTATCTGCTGTCACAGAGGAGGATGTATCGTTGCTGATCTCCTCTTCTCCCTCTACCACCTGCCCTCTTGACCCCATTCCCTCCCATCTCCTAAAAACTCTTGCTCCTACTATAATCCCTACGCTCACACACATTTTTAACTCCTCCCTCTACTCTGGTACCTTTCCCTCTTCCTTCAAACATGCAACAGTCATACCATTACTCAAAAACAGCAAGCTTGACCCTACCTGTCTTTATAACTATCCACCTGTCTCCCTGCCTTTTAATAATAATAACAATAATAATAATAGCATGTTCTTGTATAGCGCTGCTAGATTTACGGAGCACTTAACAGAGACATTTTGTAGGCACAGGTCCCTGCTCTGTGGAGCTTACAATCTATGTTTTTTGCCTCTAAACTCCTTGAACGTTTTGTATTCTCTCGCTTTCTCCATTTTCTCAACACCTATTCTCTCCTAGACCCTCTACAATCTGGCTTCCGCACTGCTCACTCCACTGAAACAGCCCTCAGTAAAATAACTAATGACCTTCATGCTGCCAAAGACAGAGATCATTACACAATGCTCATATTACTCGACCTCTCTGCCGCATTTGATACTGTGGACCACCCTCTTTCCTTCACATTCTCCATACTCTTGGCATTTGTAACAAAGCTCTATCCTGGATCTCCTCTTACCTCTACCATTGTACTTTCAGTGTCTCTTTTGCAAACACCTCCACCTCCTCTATTGATCTCTCTGTGGGGGAACCCCAGGGCTCTGTCCTGGGACCCCTTCTATTTTCTCTTTACACATTCTCTCTAGGTGACCTAATCACATCTCTTGGGTTCAATTATCACCTGTATGCTGATGACACACAAATTTACTTTTCTACCTGTGACATTATAACTGCTGTAAAGACTAAATGTCTCTCTGCTATATCATACTGGATGGCCCTCCGCCAACTTAAACTTAACATGGCAGAAACAGAGCTCCTGATACTTCCTCCCAAACCTGGCCCTATTTTCTCCTTCCACATATCTGTTGGGAGTACTATCATTCACCCAGTAGCCCAAGCATGCTGCCTAGGGGTCACACTCGACTCCTCTCTCACATTCTCTTCTCACATTCAAAAGGTTGTAAAAAACTGTTGTTTCTTCCTCTGCAATATTACCAAGATATGCCCTTTCCTCTGTTGCTCGACTGCAAAAACTCTGACACAGACCCTCATTCTCTCCCGTCTCGAATACTGTAACCTCCTGCTGTCTGGCCTTCCTGCCTGACCTGTCTCACGTACAATATATCCTAAATGCTGCTGTCAGAGTCACTCTACCCTTTCCGAAATCTGTCTCAGTATCTCCCATGCTGAGATCCCTCTCTTGGCAAATCCCGTATCACACACTCAATTCTCCTCACTTTTAAAGCTTTACACTCTTCTGCTCCTCCTTACATCTCAGCCCTAATTTCTCGCTATACACCATCCCGACACTTGCATTCTGCTCAAGGATGTCTTCTCTCTACCCCTTTTGTATCTAAAGCCCTCTCCCGCCTAAAAACCCTTTTTATTGACTGCCTACACCTCTGGAGTGCCCTTCCCCTCAATATCCGACTAGCACCGTCTCTATCCACCTTTAAGACCCACCTTAAAACACACCTGCTTAAAGAAGCATATGAGTAGATCCATTGCTGATACTTAACACCTCATAGATTAACCTTGGCCCCCTGCAGATGAACTTACCAGAATGCCCTCCTACTGTCTCTGTATGTTCTTCCTACCAACAAATTAGATTGTAAGCTCTTTGGAGCAGGGACTCCTTTTCCTAAATTTTACTTTTATGTCTGAAACACTTCTCCCCTTTATGTGTTATTTATATTATTTAGCTTACTGTCCTGATCTGCGTGACTGGTTGATTTCAAGTGCTGGTTGTATTAAGTGTGCAGTTAGAACTAGAAGGAAATGGAAGTGCTAGTGCATACTAGCAGGAGTGGCTCAATTTGGGGAGTGTGCAGTGGGTTAATTTATTTTCAAAGTGTGTGGTAATTAAAAGCCTGTAGGAGAGAAAAGGGAACAAGGAAAAAAAAATTCCTGCCAAAGCCTAAACTAACACACCTGATGGGTTTTATATAGGAAATAGATGGTGTGCTTTTTATTTCATTTTTACTCTACATATATATTTTGCAATTTAGTACTTTTTATAATAAATTACCCTTTTTGGTGCTTTATTGCACTTATTCATTCAAAGATTGGGTGGAGCAGTGCATGTCTGCAGCTTTATTGTGTGTCTGTGAATCTTTCATTGTGAAGCCACATGACCACTGGAAACATCATACTGGGAGTGGGTGCCTTCTCTGACCGGTACAAGCTGAGGGCAGTTAGCCGGGAGTGGGTGCTTTCCCTATCCGGTGGTGAGTGGAGCCAGACCTGAGGTGGATCAGCTGGTCTACACTGCAAACTACTGAGACGTGAACTGCCTGCACTGACTAGCTGAGAGGGTGTGTTTTCCCTATCAGCATTGCCTTAACCAAAGAACTGCTACTTTTGTTGCATTTGCTAACAGCTGCATTTACAATGCACAAGGAGCCTCTGGTAACTTTACTGCCTGCACTGACGAGCTGAGAGTGGGTGTTTTCCCTATTAGCATTGCCTTAACCACAGGACTGCTACTTGTGTTGCCTTTGCTAACAGCTGCATTCACAAACGCACAAGGAGCCTCTGGTAACTTTGTATCATTTTAATTTAATGTTTGTTTAACCAATTTAGTGTTTTCTTTTATAGCTCTCATTTCTGTTTCCTTTATTTCTATATAAAATATTTTTCTATTTTGGAACATGTTTTTTGCGCTGGTATCTATTCTTTCAGTTAATTTAGAGGGTTGATCCCTTTTTCGCAAGGATCGAGCAAATAGAAGAGGAGGTGGAGTATGCTTATATGTTAAACTGGATCTAAACCCTATTATAAGGGAAGATATTTATGAACTGAATTATGAAAATATAGAGACCTTGTGGATAGAAATTAGCAGTGGAGGTAAAAGTATAAAGACATTTTTTTGTTGGGATATGCTACAAACCACCAAATATCTGTGAGATTGAGGAAGCTAAAATACTTTTCCAAATGGAGAAGGCATCAAAACTAGGTCATGTTTCCATAATGGGTGATTTTAATTATCCAGACATAGGGGGCTATGCACCAAGCTCCGAGCTTTCGCGCTGGCCTGAAAAAAATTAGCACGTCCGATAAAAAATGAAGCCGGCGGCGCGATTCACTAAGGCCTGCTATGTATTTCCCCCCTGCTATCGCACTTAAAGTTCCCGTACGCTAGCTGATTGAAAAAAAAGCCGCTTGTAACATTTGCATGGAGATTTGCCATCTCCATGCAAGGCTGTTACAGGCGATCGTACAATAAATAAATACATTTTAATTATAGTGTACATGGTTTCAGGTCCGAGGACCCCCTACTTCAGGAGATACAGGCCCTGTTATGGGGTGCCGGTATCCCCTGCAGAATTTCAATGTCCCGGTCACGTGACGCTTGAAAGTGCAGGGGATACCGGCACCCCATAACGGGGCCTGTATCTCCTCAAGTAGGGGGTCCTCGGACCTGAAACCAACGCGGGTCAGCTCCGGAGACCCCCTGCACATCTACACTATAATTAAAATGTATATTTAAAAAAGAATTATCAAACATCAATACACGACCCCCCTCCCGCCCTCCTCCCTAACACATACAGTACAATAATGTGCAAAATAACTATTATCCAGATATGGATAATAGATTATTTGCCCATTATTAAACACTGCATTAGCATACCTAAATAAAGTCAATAAAAACAGTAGCCAGCTAATCCAATCAATACAAGCAGTAACAATATCAACAATTATTTAATTAAACCATTAACCAATGAAACCAATTAATTCCTAAACAAGATATGCACCTGGATTGAAAACTGGTTGAAGGACAGACAACAGAGGGTTGTCATAAATGGAACTTTTTCAGGTTGGGCTAAGGTCAGGAGTGGAGTATCTCAGGGATCGGTACTGGTACCACTGCTTTATATCTTGTTTATTAATGACCTTGAGGTTGGGATCAAGAGCAAAGTCTACATCTTTAGTGATGATACTAAATTGTGTAGGGCAGTAGAATCAGAGCAGGATGTAATGTCTCTTCAGAAGGACTTGGACAGACTGGAAACTTGGGCAGGTGAATGGCAAATGAGGTTTAATACAGATAAATGTAAGATTATGCATTTGGGAAGCAAGAATAAACAGACGACTTACAAATTAAATGGGGATAAATTGGGGGCATCCTTGGTGTAGAAGGATTTAGGAGTGTTTGTAGACAACAGGTTAGCAATAGTGCCCAAAGTCATGCAGTACTGTAGCTGCAAAGGCAAACAAGATCGTACCTTGCATTAAACGGGCAATGGGTGGAAGGGAAGTAAACATAATGATGCCCCTGTATAAAGCATTAGTAAGAACACACCTTGAATATGGAGTACAATTTTGGGCACCACTCCTTAGAAAATACATTATGGAACTAGAGAGAGTGCAGAGAAGAGCCACCAAATAAATAAGGGGGATGGACAATATAATTTATGAGGAGAGGCTAGCTAAATGAGATGTATTTACATTAGAAAAGAGGCATCTATGAGGGGATATGATAACTCTATACAAATAGTTTCAGGGACAGTACAGGGAGGTTTCAAAAGAACTATTTATCCCAAGGGCAGTAACTTAAGGACTGTGGACCATCCCTTAAGGTTGGAGGAAAGGAGACTTCACCAGCAACAAAGGAAAGGGTTCTTTACAGTAAGGGCAGTTAAAATGTGGAATTCATTATCCATGGGAACTGTGATGGCAGATACAATAGTTTTGTTAAAAAAAAGGTTGGACATCTTTTTTAGTAAGGAATGGTATACAGGGATACCCAATACGTAAACATGGGAAGGCTGTTGATCCAGGGAGTAATCTGATAATACCAATTCTTGGAGAAAGGAAGGAATTTATTTTTCCACTTATGAGATATCATTGGATGATATGACACTGGGTTTTTTTGTTTGCCTTCCTCTGGATCAATAAGTAAGTATAGACATAGGATAAAGTATCTTTTGTCTAAATTTAGCATACATTAGGTTGAACTTGATGGATGTACGTCTTTTTTCAACCTCATCTACTATGTAACTATTTATATGATTGTCACGTATATTACTGCTGTGAAGCGCTATGTACATTAATGGCGCTATATAAATAAAGACATATATACATAGAATAGAAAGCAAATTGCAATACAAAGGAGACCATTAACTCAAAGTCTAACTTTGGGTTATGATATCTTAGAAGCGGTTATTATTACTAACCATTACTAATCATTTGTAAAATATCTGATTCCTGAACACAACCAGATATTTTGCCCTTTTGATTTCTCACAAAACGCAGAACATTATAAATTGGTATTCTTTATCCCTTCAGTTCTAGGCCAGCTGGCCAATATCTCATTAAGTTATACAATCCTCAAAAGACTAATAATCCTTGCAACCTTATCTTGATGAGTAATCTCAGGCACATTAATTAGCAGTAAATGTGTAGTGACCTCACTCAGCAGGGCTGGGAAATATTTTTTTTTTGTAGCTCTCTGCGAAGGATTAATGGAAAAGTAAGAGTAAATAACAGAATAAGATTGAACCAATCGACGCCAGGATGTCTGCAGCTGGCAGCATCAGTGGTTTGTTGACATTTTTACTGAGCAGATGACATAAATTCTGCAAAGTGAGTTTTGCAATCAGCAACTGGGAGTATTAACTATTGTATTCGTCTGCAGTAACAAAAAAGTGATGAGTGATGTAGGTTAATTTTTTTTGTGAGTCAGTTTCTGCCATGAAACAAAAACAACTACATAGAGAAATGAGACTGTGATGTTTTAATAAACTTTTGCAGCTGATTTGTGATAACACTTTAAACCACAGAGAAAAAAAATCAAAAAGGTATCATCTTTATGCTTTTAAATCTAAGAAAAAAAATCAATACATTTGGAAACCGCTCACAAACTTGAAAGATTACTACTTGAATGCACTTTTTTTTTTGCTAGATCAGCTCTACAAAAGTTACAAAGTGAGAAACAAACTGACAAAGGAATTTGTACCTAGTAGTGAATATCTTCTAGGTGTATTTTTAATGTTAATTGAAGGTATATTTATTTTAAAACTGTTGCACTATTTGTGTGTTTCTCTTTTTGATATCTAAATTGAAAGTTGCCCTCCTGTTCTCAAAATCAATATTTGTTTTCATGTATTTCCTTTCAAGATAGCAATACTAGATGAAAGGCAACAACGGACTAGGGGGCATATGTAAGTCTACATTAGCTGAAACAGCAGATCCAGCCATTTTCACACAAAATTTCTCACTGACACATGGCACGATTTACAGCTTTAGCTAATATAATAATAAATAATAAGTCCCTATATACTCAAATTGTAAATAAGGGCTGTTACTCAAATCAAATCCTATGCTTCACGACTCATAAACGTTATTATTTTGTAATGGTTCCTCACATAGAACTTTCAGAAACTGAAGCTCAGGTCTCCACAAACACTACTTAAACATCTGGAAATGTTCTATTTAGCACCAAGGAGAAGGGCGTGGGCAAGTCCTGTTCAAACAACTTTTGATTTGATTTTAGGACTTTTAACAAACACTGTATGAATAGGGGAACCTACATCTTCATAATATGGTCTACACATCTACATCATCATCTATATCATATGATACATGTTCCAGGAAACATTTTTTTTCATTCAAAATCCAAGAGCCATCAGATAAATCATTTCTAATTTCTGCTGTAGGAAACCCCCCATATATCTTTAACTTTTTTTGTGTTAAACATACATGCTTTATTGTTCTCCCAGAAAACACCACATATAATTTGGGATATCCTATGGAAACCATGTGATAATCTAATATCCCATCAAAAGGGGACAATGAAGCCTGCTACGTCTGTTGTTCTCCAGAATTTAGTGCCCCAGAGAATATATTCATCCTCGTTATTTACTCATTTTGATGCACAGCTCTGATATATTGAACAATATATTACAAATATGGATTATTTTATACAGTAACACGTGAAGAGAAAAATCAAGCGCATATAACATCTCTCAAAATACATAACATAAAATAATATACTGTCCTTAGTGAGTGCAGCTCCCGACACAGGATTCAGACCAAATCCAATCAGCAAACGAAGAAGAAACAGGTGCGCAAATCACATCAGGACATGGAAGAGAAGTAAAATACCAAATAGTGCAATATTGTCAACCCCAACAACGAAATCAATGCTAATAGCTCTATAAAATTTGCACTCACGTGTAACACATGATAGTAAGGCATTGTGGTTATTAAAAGTTACCAACTTTAGTTTCCAGATAGGTACTCCAGATCCATAGAGAAAAGAGGGATATCCGTATGCAAAAAAGGAAAAAGCAAAATAGTATAATACTGCTTTTAATATTAAAAACACAAAGTATTCCACTTACAGTAGAGGCAGCGATTATTCTAACAAAAAACAGTGGCAATTCCCCAAAAGACCCAGGAAACACCCAGGTACATTCTGAATACATGCCTTAAACTTTCCTTAAACTAGCCCCAGCATTTCTGCATTGATTAATGGCCTATCAGATTAACAGCGGGGGTCCCTGGCAGTCCCATTCAAACTGAATTGGACTGCCAGGGATCCCTGCTGTGTTAATCCTATGGGTCGTTAGTCAATGCAGAAATGCCTTAAACGTGCCTCAAACTAGCCCAGAACATACCCAGCACATACCCTGAATGTAACCCGGCTAGTTTAAAGCAAATGTTAGAATAAGCGTTGCCTCTACTGTACATAAGTGCCTTTGTGGTGAGCATTCAGACCACCCTGGGTCATATGGACAGACAATTGTTTGAGGGATTACCCCTGAGGAAGACATTAATGTGGAAACGTGCGTTGGGTGAATCATTGACTACAGAGTGGCACTTTGTTTGTGACATCCAGAGTGGAGGACAACTACATCAGCCCAGTGAATGCTGTGACGGCCTCGGAGCAGATGCTGTTGCTGTGAAAAACAATTGTCTGTCCATATGACCTAGGGTGGTCTGAATGCTCACCACAAAGGCACTTATGTAAGTGGAATACTTTGTGTTTTTTAATATTAAAAGCAGTATTATACTATTTTGCATTTTCCTTTTTTTGCATACGGATATCCCTCTCTTCTCTATGGATCTGGAGTACCTGTCTGGAAACTAAAGTTGGTAACTTCTAATAACCACAACGCCTTACTATCACGTGTTACAAGTGAGTGCAAATTTTATAGAGCTATCAGCATTGATTTCATTGTTGGGGTTGACAATATTGCACTATTTGGTATTTTACTTCTCTTCCATGTCCTGATGTGATTTGCGCACCAGTTTCTTCTTCGTTTGCTTATACAGTAACACGTATATGACTTGCCTGCTAAAAACAACATCCTTTTTGTGGAAATTCAAATGTTTTCCCTTTTTTACCTTTATCGCAGTCTGAGGACTCTAGGCAAGAATGAGAAAGTGGAAAAGGGAACAACCAAGAACAGAAAGTAAACAGAAATAAAAGTTGGGGAGACAATGACACTTACAAGATGGGATGACCAAAGCACTGGATTTTGTTTTGGTCCTGATTGTAATAGCAAATTTATACATGGTCCAAATATTTTAAATTAGCAATCCATGGTGTCCCAAAGTGCTGAAATGCACTTCAACCTCTGGTGACCACTCAGTTGGCAAGATATCATTTTAAAACTTGCTACCGAGAAACTACATAACTGAGGATAGCCTCACTCTGGCAGACAATATGACAATCGTGATGATGACATTGCAGCTTCCTTTTGGGTGGCTGTGAAGCCATCTTTGTTTTTCCTTACACGTACTAGCAGGAATAATAAATGAGAGATCTTAGCATACACAGGCTTCCCAAAGCCCGGAGTCCTGTCTTAAATAAGAAGAAATTGCTGCTTTTAAAAAGAGCATTTTAATGACAAAGTTATGCTGATCTAATCTACGTACATGTTAGCCACCTGAACGTTTGTTATAGCTATATCAGAACTCTGTCATTAGTGCATTATAACATTTTAAGCATTAAACCAGTTGAACACAGTTGTAAAATGTATACATTCTAAATTTCATATTATTATACATAGGGTTGACATCTGACTTCAAATTGAATATACAGATTTAGCCACTGTTGGTCTTTACATTTTAAAAGCAGAAAATCCTAGAGCTAATAATTATCTGTGGATACTTAATATTATACTGAAAGACTTATCCAGAACAGGTCTTAACCAATGCTTATTTTTAAATTACAATGTATTTTTTCTGTCTGAAGCACGGTAATCCCGGATCTAAACACATACATTGTGTTGCAGCCTACATGGTTACAAAAACAGAAGCCATAGTAAATAACCTGTTTACATTGTACCATTGTGATTTAAATATTAAAAATGAAACCTTTTATAAGTGATTTCCAGCTTCACACATCACTCCATTGCATGGGATTCATAAATTCAAATTGCTACGTTTCTGAATTTGCATTATAGCCTTCAAGGGGATTGCATATTAGAAAAATTGACTATCACACTGTTGAGTGTACATTTCACAATTTAATGATTGATTGTGCTGTGTTATTTTAGGGAAAGCAACAAGATGCATTGTCTACAAGAAAGAAAAGCAAATAATAAAGGTTTCACTCACCCCACCTAAAAGTGCCACTTCCATTAGGACACTAATCAGAAAAGAGAATCTATGTATTCTTATTCCCAACAGATAAAGGAAAGTAACGGAATAACTGAATGTGATATTTATGCAATTTAATTTGATCACTAGCAATACCCTAGTGTGTTTAAACTCGACTGGATTAATAGATCTAATGTAGTATTGCCAACCTAACTCCTCATCTTCCTGAAATATGTATGTATGTATATCTTTATTTATATAGCGCCATTAATGTACATAGCGCTTCACGGTAGTAATACACGTAACAAATAATACAAATAACAGACCATGGGAATAAGTGCTTCAGACATAAAAGTAACATTTTGGGAGAGGAGTCCCTGCTCCGAAGAGCTTACAATCTAACTGAAATATGAATCCATTCCTTGACCTCTTTTTCAAATCTCAGTATTAGGGTTTACAATATTTATTTATATCTTTGAGAAATGGAGACTTGAAGAAAACAGGCCTGGACTAGAATTTCATGACAGCATGGAGCAGTGTTGGCACCTGGCATTACTACAGTTCGGAAGTTAATGATGTGAAGATTACGTTTGTTCCCACAGTTTGCATCTAGCACGTCGTCATACGCTTAATCCTTTACCCAAATGCTTAAATTGTAAACTCTTCCAGATTTGGATTCCTAATTAAGATGGTGTTTATGGCTAAATCTTTTACTCACTCACTGCATTATTAAGGCAAGTTAAAACTTTTATGGCAGGCATGAGTCATATTATTTTGTTTGTATACTATGCTGACAGCATCCTTGATGTAAATTGACGTCTTGTCATTTGTCACATAATATTGTACATGAGGATACTGTCAGCAAAATATATAAATTAAATAGAAGTATAATAATAAACTCAGGTCTTCCTTTAAAGGTCTGCTTTAAGTTATTAACTTTCGGATAACATCTCAGCCTAGAGACAAATATGTAAAGTTTTATGAAAAAAAATACAGCAACCAATGGGTTAACTTTTATTGTAAATATACCTATTTTTCTCTGTCTCCTGTGAGATTAACCTGGCTGCCATGGTGTCTGCATTAATGGGCCAATAAAACAATGAAAACCAATTTGTTTAGAATTGAAGCGACTGGTGACAGTGTACCAGAGATTTGACCCAATCTGGCCATGGTATCTTCAAAGTAGGCATCATACTGTACAAATTGTTGGGTTCTATTTGGCCAGTAGACAGAGGTGAAAAGAGTATGAACTGTACACCTTCAGCAAAATCATACTATGCAATGATGAGGGAAACATTATTCTAGGGGTTATAAGGAGAGTGTTATGGAGTATTTTATACTCTCAAATTCATTTGAGTTTAAAATCATTCTCTCTTCCAGTCTAAATGTTGGCCTATCCTCGTCACAGAGGCAACATTTTGAGCATAAAAAGAATGAATTTGAGTACAAAAATCTGAATTAATCTGAGTGAAGTGTTATACCAATATATACCTTCTTTGGGGAGGTAAGTGAGTCAGCAGGATAGCTGGATATTTTAACCTCTGTCACATACACAGTCATCTGCACACAGGCATTTGTGACAAATACCATTGGTAATATTTTAAGAAATTGTACATAGTGTTGGTTATAAAAAAAAACATTATTAAAGTATATCATATGTAACCATCACAAACAGTATGCTGCTGAACTGTTAAATATGGCTTGCCTCATGAAAGAGGATTGTATTAGAAATAATCATTGCAAAGTTAATAAATGATTGTCATTTTCACAGGTTCACTTGTGGGGAAAAAATAACATTGCATTGTATTAAAATAGAGAGTTTATAGTCATCAGTGGGCAGCAAAAAATCAGAAAGTAATGAATGCCAGTGAACCTTGTTGTAAAATATTCTTTCAAAATTGACTATGAACAGTACTGTATCAAACTCCCTTCATTACTGCTACTGTATGTAACCCTGTGAATTATTTACTCCTTTGTCCTCTAGTGTCTGCTTCAAATGCATAAACCATCTATGGATACAAATTGTATATTGTATTTTTGAGGAACACATACAGTTGTGTATCCAACCGCCTGGAAGAACTTCACTATTACATCTGTTTTGCTGTATTATCTATATGTTTAACTGATGTAATAACCAAAGATGTACAAAACTGTTTGCTTCATGACAATTCTGTCAAATAATTAAACAAATTTGCTAATTAAAAAAATTATGTGGCAAAGAATATTCGTTGTTTTGCAAATTTAAAAAGGAATATTTTGCAATTTATTTATGCAAATTTTTAATGATACTGTCCAGTATGTGAGAACAAAATTTGCCAATATCCACCAACCGTTTTCGCAAAATATATTAGCTTAAGTTGGTGCTATCTATGTTCGTGATTCATCAAGCTACAATGAGAGGTATCCCACATCACACACACATTCAAGTCAATGGCAGTTACTTCTGGTTCGGGGTACGATACCTTACATGTAGGCTTGATTAAACCTAGCATTTGTAATATATTTGCAGTTGGTGATTTCTGCCAGAAGGTTTTGCCCATTTCTTGTGACCATTGCTCCTTTAGAATTGAATATGTAGTAGTACAGTTTTGGTCACCACTCCATAAACAATACATTATGCAACTGGAAAAAGTACAGAGAAGAGCCACCAAATTCATAAAAGGGATGGAAAATATGACTTATGAGGAAAGGTCAGCTAATTTAGATTTGTTTACAGTAGAAAATTGGTGTCTAAGAGGGGATATCATAACTTTCTACAAATACATTTAAGGTCAATACAAGGAGCTTTCAAAATAACTATTCATCCCAAGGGCAGTAAAACGACACAGGGTAATTCCTTGCGTTTAGAGGAAAGGAGGTTTCACCCGTAACAAAGGAAAGGTGACTGTGATGGCAGATACAATAGATATCTTTAAGAAAAGGTGAGACATCATTTTACAAAGGAAAGGTATACAGGGATATGCCAAATACGAATAAAACATAGGAAGGGTCTCTATCCATGGAGAATTCTGATTGCCATTACTGGAATCAGGAAGGAATTTATTTTTCATCATTGGATAATGTTTCACTGGGATTCTTTTGTACGCCTTCTCCTGGATCAATATACTGTAAATACAAATATAGGATGAGTATCTCCGTAGTCTAAATTTAACATTGATGAAACTCGATGGGCATACAGCGTGTGCTGTGTCTTTTTTAAACCACATCTATTATGCAGCTATATAACTTCCATTAACATCGTGCAGTGCATAAATGCTACCACGTTATTACCGCAAGTGCCATTGAAAACAATTGTAAAACAAGCGTCACCTCCTTAACACATGCAATATTTACCATATTATTTCTTGTGTTATTCTGCATTAATAGGGCTAATGATGTCTGCTACAACAACTGTATGATGTGACGTATTCTAAAATACCATACAAAGGCTATCTTTATATACTCCATAAGATATGTGATATTGTGAATTACATTCAATGTCATTTTTTTTAATTTTATCTAAATGCATGTTTCTGACAATGCGGCTACTTTAGGTAACTGACAGGTAGATACAAAAAGCTGGCCTGACCTTAGGATGATAGATATTTATGTTCTGATGTTTTTATGCAATATCTGAAAGCATCACTGAAATAGAAGTCCAACAGATCATATGAAAAGCAGTAGTGCTATTGTTTTACACTCTGTTTTAAAGTTTTAATTACATCTGGGCTCTAGTACTGTGACTAGTGGTGCCCAGAATAGAGCCATATTTAATATACTTTGAAGACTCTTCCCCTGAACGGGACTGAAATCTCCTCTAGAATGAGAAAGACAGCTTCACAGTATACTATAAAACATATGGGGTCATATTACTAAGCAGTGCTATGTCATAAGACACTTTTTGGTGCCAGGAACATCTTACAGCCCATTCACTTGAATATAGGTCAATATGTTAATTATAGTGTACTATACGGGACGTAGTATTATTGTATCGAGAAAAAAAACAAAAAATTATTTGCTCTCATTTGCGTTTTCTATTTGGCTTTCCTGTTTCTTATTTGTTGGTGCTCAGATCAACTACCTCTGCCAACAGACATCCAAACAGTACAAAACAATAGGGGTACGATCGGCACTCAAAAATGTAAATATAGAATAAAAGAAGAAGAAAGTGTAACCCCTCTATTTACAGTATAGGCCCCAGACTGATACCGGTTGCTGGGATGGGGGGCTGAGTCCTTTATCTCTAAGTGATATGCCACAGGTGGCTTGTGGTCAGACAACGGGAAGCAAAAACAATGCTGGTGTGATATAACTAATTTTATAAATGTAATATATATACTTGGGAACCTCGTGATCCTTAACAAAGGATCGCCACAGTCATTTAACAGTACATTAACATAACAGTACACTTAAATGCTACTGGGGTGTATGTCTGTGTCAGTGAGGATATGGCTTGGGTATCCTGGGTATCTAGGGCTATGTGATGGTGCCAGCACACCATGAGAGCTAGGAGTAGGAGGTCAAGGGGTGCTCCACTACAAAACACTAATCCATAAAGCATAAATCTTCAAGGACCCCAATATAGCAGAGTGGGTTTGGTAAATAGAATGGCCTGTGAGTCACTCATAACCACATGTAAAAATCTTGCCTCATGGTAGCTTACACAGTCCAAGTTAGAGCACTCAACTATAATGGTCAGACATAAAGATAGATAATCCTTACCCACTTCTGCAGTCTCTGGGGGTCCACTGTGGCGTGCCAGCCATGGAGATAATCCAGATACAAGTAGAAAAAAGGAGCAAACAGTGCACTGCCAGGGAGTCAGGTGGTTCACCTGACAGTGCGCTGTTTGCTCCTTTTTTCTACTTACACCATGAGAGCTCTTTAATTGAGAAGTGTAGCACGCCTGTACTTCAAAATACTTTGGTACCACTTTAACTGTAACCATTAATGGTCCCCTCCGACGATAATCACTACTCTGTCCGGCTTCTCGGTGATGATCTGGTGGGCCTCCCTGTACATGGTACTGCTTTCCCTACAGCCAATGTCCAATCTTTCTTAGCGGGACATAGACTGGGCCCAGGTCACACTTGATTGAGCTTGAACTCCTTCAGGCTTGTGCAGATCTGAACTCACGTGCCCAGCAACTCATCTTCAAGGTTCTTCTCTCAAGTCCTGCCTCTTCCATAGCCATAGTCATTTTCTGATGCTATGTCCATATTAAGTCACAAGTCCATGACACACTGGAGAGGAACCTCACAGGGGGTAATGTGGGTTGGTTGCTTACATCACACAGGGGGTTACAAAAACAAAATCAGTGTCTGTGTGAATTGCTTCAGCACTTTTAAATGTGAGATCTGTTTAAAGGGTTTACAGAAATTCAAAAAGTAGATTAGACATAATAAGCGTTTAGACATCTACTGCTCTGTAGCACAAAAATATTTCAGGGCCAGAGGCTCCTTCTTCAGGCTTAGTTAAAAAAAAGTACCACCTAGTTTAAGTATCCAAGAGGGGAACACATGGAGAGCATTCCTAGCGCCCTTCAGCGTCATTCATCCCATCACTTCTAGCATAACCAGAGAAATGATAAGAACCATTCAGCAAATCATGCTTGGTGTAACATATAGCTGCAAAGTATCTCCTTGACAAAGTGCAACACTTGCGTGAAACGCGTGGGAGGACCTCTCTGTCACGAATACCACTTACCTTTGTTCTAAATAAAGCCTTCTTCATTTTTTGCACCTACTGGTACCCTTTTTTTAATTTCTCCATTCGTGGACGACATGGATACGGTTTGAGTGCCCTGATTACTGCTACAATCACCGCTGTTAAGCGCTGATAATGTCTAATCTACTTTTTGAATTTCTCCAAATCCTTTAAACAGATCTCGCATTAAAAAGTTCTGAAGCAATTCACACTGACAGTAAGTTTCTGCTGTAATCCTTTATAGTTACATTTTTCATTGCCAATCCAACACCTGTTGTTTTGTAGCATTATTGTAGCCATTACTAAGGAATTTTCCTAAAAAATGAATTAGAAAAGTAACCCCTAGTTAGATCTATGCAGCTGACACAAATACACTGCCCCCTGTCTGAAATAGGACACTACAACTCCCATACTGGGCTGCATCAAGGAGCCACTTCTGGTGCAGGTGGATGTAATCTGTGATGGACAGGGCCTTATCCAATGAGATTGGACCCTGGACAGGTGAGACTAAGGGAAGATGTTTTTGAGTCCCTGGCAGAGCACACAGGGGCAGAGCTGTTGGATTCTGAAGGATCTCGGGACTAACCGGCGGTAGTTAAGAGCCTGGCCGTGATCCACACGAGATAGCGGACGCTGGCTGAAGGGAGCCTTGCAGGTTAATCATGAGAGCGGAATCTCAATGGAGATACATCTACCCTACACAGCACCAGGAGACAGGTGGCGCAAAAGATCCTTACCAGAAGCAAATTAACAGGAAACTGAAGTAATTGCGAAGTACAGGCCTGCCACACGAATACAGTAAATAAGAGCTCCAACGGTGTTCCGGCACCATTACACAGGCATTTATACCCAGGATTGGGTGGCAACAGGAAAAGACACTGAGAGTCTGGCACAGCGCTTAGTGGGGAATGTTACATTCCTATGTACTGTGAATGCATTGAATGATCCTTCTGGTGATGATCATATGGTACCTTAGTATTTATTGCTGATTTGTTTTAATAAATACCCTTGTACTATAAAAATTACTA
The DNA here is from genome assembly GCF_040206685.1 of Ascaphus truei. NCBI lineage: Eukaryota > Metazoa > Chordata > Amphibia > Anura > Ascaphidae > Ascaphus > Ascaphus truei. The sequence goes on from NC_134484.1 coordinate 341,784,998, forward strand.
TAGTCTGCCTCCATTTGTCTGACCTACATGTGTGGGGTAATGTATAGGGAAGGAGGACTCAGTAGGTAAGTGTTAGTGTGAAGTAAATTAGAGTGTTTACAGAAAATTAGACAGGGGTGGAAAAATCCCGGGCACTTCCTGGTGTCTGTGCTGTTTTCTACACTGACTGAGCTGTGAGTCACGCTGTGAATGACAACAGCACTCCCCAGATTCTATGCTCGATGCTGCTCCATGGGTGCGCTAACCAGCCATAGCAGTGACTGACAGCTCAGTGACCACTGCGCTGCTTAGTGTGAAGTGCATGGGAGTGAATCAGAGCTCTCCCGCCCCATGCCTCATATTATACTCTGGCAGGGGGAAGAATGTCTTACAGAATCTAGTGCCTGTCAGTGTGTGTGTGTCAGTGTCACACAACTGTGGGTAGCCAGAATGTGCCCTATCCCTTACCACTTAATAAAACACTGGCTCCTAAGCAATTCTGGCTGGCTCCAATAACAATATATCCCTCATGGCCCGAGGGTTCAAATAATGAATGAAAAAATACTGGGAGCAAAGCAAACAAAAAAAGGGATTGTTACTATCATAACAAATGCCAAATACTAAACATAGATTTGCAGAAATTATTTGGTATTTGTTATGATAATAACTATCACTTATTGTTTGCTTTCTTCCCATTTCTCCCCATGTTCTTCATTCATTTTTTTGCCCTTGTGCCATGAGGGATATATTGTTATTGTTGTGTTTTAGGAAACTCGGCACGTGGGGTGAATTATGTTCGCCAAGTGCCAACTTTCACTTCGAAATGTGATAATGTGTTCTGATCTATTTTTATGTTATAATGTATATAATGTTACTCTTCATCCCTAAGACACAAGTCTCATTTTTACTTTATGTCTTAAACATCTGGTAATAGATACAATTTTCCCTCCTGAGAGTCTTGTGTTCATGTGTTTATTTAGAGTACTGTGATATATGCACAGACTAAAACTGTGATGTTTGTTCTTTATGAAAATGTTCAATTAATATTAGCCTGTAAGATCTGTTTATATATATATATATATATATATATATATATATATATATATATATATATATATATATATATATATATAAATAAATGTAAATACAACTGTATGCTCATCTGCATGTCTTAGGCAGGTCTGCAACTCCACCTTTCACCATTATCACCCAGCACACAGCACTTCCACTGCAGCAAGGGATTCTGGGGAATGACATGCAAATGAGCACACAGTGCCACTTTTTGCTTCAAATACCATTTTTAACATGGTTCCCTATAGGCTTAAGCTTGCTGCATGGTAACAGCATATATATATATATATATATATATATATATATGTTTTTTTTTTTTTACAGTATTTTATGTTGAATTATTATTCTAATGTTCACTAAATATAAGATAGTATATCCTTAATACAGAGCTAAGTAATGTATGCACACATCAGTGCTAGTAGTTATTCCTGCCCAATGAGAAGAGACTGTGAGATACACCCTGACTGATGAGCCAATACACTCATGACGAAGCTGTAAAGCGGTGAAATGCGTAGAGTGAGGCCTGATTCCAAGAAGTGGAGAGAGACGCGTTGCTACAGTATAAAGTGGGGGAACATCCAGGAACCGTACCCGGAAGTGCAAGGACTCGACTGCGAGATGCAGGCATCCAAGAGAGGAGAGGCGGTGAGAGTGAGCTACCTCCTATCCCACAGAATTTACTGTCTAATTTGTTTTATGCTTTAAAGATCTTAAGCTTTTGTCTATTTTATAAAGAAGATTATATACCATCTGCCCTAGTACACTCTTTCTTTCTTCTTGGCAAGGTACTTTACCCGCCAGACTGCACTGGATTGATTTGCCACTGTTTCGGAGATGCTTTTATATTTGGGGAAGATGTGAGTAAGACCAGTAATCCCTAGACCACACCCCACACCCCCTTACATATAAGACATATTATACCATATTCTGCTTTATTTCTTTTTATCCTTGGTTAATGAGTTACTCTCCCCTGAAGTGGAAGAAAATACGCTTTGGAAGATTTGTTGAAAAATTTCTTGGGCTGGTTTGAGCAGCAACAAGTGCCTAATTATTTATTCACTATTTAATCATTATTCTTATGCTCTAATTATCATCATTTTATTTGAATTACACTGATGTGACATGTTGTTTGTTTACTATAATTCTCACACTGTTTTGCACATAAATATGGACTTATATAACTGTTTAAAAGGGACTGAGGATACCATTTTTATTATAATGTAATTTCTTTAAATAAGTCGTTTTAGTGAGGAGCGCCACTTGTAACATTTGTTTCTGCACTTCTTTAATCCAGACTGTGCAGCAAAAGCTGTGTAATACGGCAGGAATACGTTTATAGGGATCCATGCTAAAATGGACAAGAAGTAAAAAATTACTCACTATAAGTGCTCATTTGCATGTCATTACCCAGAATCCCTGGCTGCAATCGAAGCATTGTAGATTAAGAGCTAATGGGGAAAAGCAGCATTGTGGACCTGTCTAAGACGTGAAAGTGCTTATAAGTGGGATTTTTATACAGTACGTGGTTATCCATAGTTAGAATATACCTGAGAGAAATCCTGCTGCATTAGTAGATTAATGAACTCCTTGCAAAAAATAATACTGGGCAAAAATGTCAATTTAAAGTTCTAGAGAAATATTAATGTAGAAGAAATATTTTTGGGGGCATGAAAAGGGCATTGTTGTATGCTTTTTAGAATGATTCTATATATCAGATTTGATTATTGCACCATTGGAATTTCTGCAGAATTCTAAACACACTACAGTACTACTGTATCTGAAGGTCGATACTAAAAAAAAAATGGTTTCATGTTTGAATGTCCCAACGTTTTAACATTTAAGGAGGTTAGAATTATTGAAGAAAAATGTTAGTACGGAAGAAAACATTTCTGTTACTTTTTAGAGCGGCTACATCTTTACATTCACCTTCACGCTTTCTTCAAAACCAACCCCTTTTTGCTTTCCTTCATTAAGCCCTTTATTGAGTATGGAGCACATATAATATTAATGCTGCATGTGCTTAAAGTGCATTTATGCTTCTGGTAATGAATAAATGTTTAATTAATGTGCTACTTTCCAAAACATAAAACCTTAACAGGTAATGGTAAAGGTGGTAATATTTTATTAGCCGTACTATTACCGTCATTCATTCCCAATTATATCTGCAGCCAGTTAAGTACTATAGTGTGCTGAACTCAAGTAACGGTGCTACCTACAGTAACCGTATTCACAGCAGACAAGCAGGGTTTGTAATGCGTGTAAACTATATGTGGCTGGACCACAGTATGCAGTGTGCACTTGGAAGGTCAATTTATATGGAAGTAATGTTTAAGGGGGACACAAGCTATGTCATAATATTCTGATCTAGCAATGTGATGGAGTCTTCCATTCTGTATTTGGCGAAAGCAAACAAGCCACACATGGCTGGCTATGGAATTAATTTTTTTCACAGGGTTACTCGTTCATTACAGACACAAAACGTATTGAATGTAACTGGTTTTATAGTACTGTACTGACTAAAAGAGGAGACAAGACAAGAATAATAATCACAGTGTTCATGCAGCCCAATGTCTATGCAGTGAAAAGTGCTGGTTTAATGCAAGTCAGAATTTCCCCTTTATATTGTCAGCAAATACAAATGCTACTTATGAGTACACACACACTCAAAAACCTGACTTTCCCCATAATCACTCAGCATGTAATAATTCTACTGCAGGCAGGGATTCTGGGTAATGCCATGCAAATGAGCACCCAATGTGATACTTTTTGCTTCACATCCATTTTAACATGGATCGGTAGAAGCTTATGCCTGCCCTTTTATATAGCTTTTACAGCACAGCCTGGGTTAAAGAAGTGCACGGTCAGCAACCCTACTTACAGACAACTGCTTCAACCATTTGGGTTTAATTAGTGTGACGCTGGTAGTGTTCCCAAACCAAGTACACAAAGTAAGTTATGGTGAGTTAAAGTGACAAAAACTCTCCACTGTACAGCAAATAAAAATACCACTTATGAGCACATTCACATGTCTCAGACAGGTCCACACACCTGCTTTTCCCCATTATCACTTAGCATGCAATGCTTCCACTGCAGCCAGGGATTCTGGGCAATGACATGCAAATGAGCACTCACAGTGTAGAATTACAAATTTGCTCATCATGCTAAATTGCATTGTGCAATTTGACTATTTATCAAAGTCACACAGCTTCAAAACTGGTGCATCAGATTTATTTAAAAAAAAAAAAGGCATATTTAAATGTATGGGATTTTCATTCATTTACTTTGTTAAATGGGGAGCTGCTTTTCTGGGCCATTTTTGCCCCATGTGTGTAGCCATAAAACATTGATAAATAGACCCAAATAAAGTTAATGGGTAATATACAGATGTAAGCAACATTATTGCACCCATTATTATTATAAAAAAGCAAACAAATAAAAAACAAGAAGTGACACCTGGCGGTGCGTCGTTTCACACTCGCCAACATTTGTGTCAATGGCGATGCATGAAATGATGTGCCAGCTTTGTCTCAGAGAGTTGCATTGACGGGTGCAATACAGTTGGATGCATCTGTACCTGACTGAATTGATCAACAGGTAAAATAATCTATGATCGGTATCACATACAAATAGTCAATGGGTTGCACAACGCTTTCTCTGAAGTAGGACATATTGCTGATGTAAAGTGAAAGTGAAAAGCATTGCACTGTACATTATAACATATCAAAACAGTAAACAGCAGGAACCCGACAAAATCTTAGTATAAATTAGAAATTAAACCGCAGGTATACCAGTGAGTCTCATGGAACATATGGTAACTCCAAAGGAAATAAATGCTGCAAATATATCATGCAAGTAATGTCCTACTAGTCGACCTAACTATTAGGTTAATTGCAGGCTATAAGTGCTCACATTGGTTTAGAACAGGTATTGGCATTTGTCTACATGAAAAATTGCTGTGAGTGAGTTGCTTTCATTTTTCACGGCTGTGTTTTACTCAATTGCATATTGACCTGTAACATTCGTGTTAAGCGATACATGGCCTGCCCTGATTCTGTCATTCAGGGAATGTTCACTGGCTTCATTCCAAATATGTAGTGTGAAGGTTAAAACTGACAGAGGCCATCAATGCCTAAAGCCTTATGCAAATATTGTATGCATTATAAATGCTAGCTGGTGTTGAGACCTACGTTTTCATCCTAGAAATATATATGCTAATTAGGAACATTTATATTTATGAATGAGAGAAATGTATTATTAGCATCAGAAAATAAGAAGTAAAGAATGACACTATGCTTATTTGCATGTCATTACCCAGAATCCCTGGCTGCAGTGGAAGCAGTGTTTGTTATGTGATAATGGAGAAAGTCAGAGTTGCAGACCTGTTTGAGAGATGAAAATCCAACACAAATGGTATTTTTTTACTAGCATCAGAAAATGAAAATGTAACATAGGCCTGTCTGATATGTTGTTAATTCTTGCTAATTGTATCCTCGTAATCTTTTATATATTAGTAGTCGTATTATTACTGTATTTGCCTAGGCACTCTTAACTAATACCTATGCTGTGATACTGAATAATTCAGGGAAGTTACTTCCTTTTCTTATGTACTTTTTTTTTAGTTAATATTACAGTACTAATTTTACACCGGTGGATATGTGAATAATTTACTGGTAATAGAAAATAAGATGCATGTATGTATTTTATTTGTCAAGATTATACTTTAAAAATCACCTGCTGTACAATGTGAAGCATTCAATCTAGTCAATGTGGTGATTTTGGGCAAAAATTATTTTAGAACCTACCGTAAATTAGGGAGTGTCAGATATAACCAGAAAAATAGCGAAATTTAGCAAGTTGACATAGAACCTCTAATACATATCTTACTAGTTTTGATTTTCAATTTGCAATAAATCATAATAGAATTGCAGAAAAACAACACTGTCACTTTATCTCACATGTACAGTAAGTGAAAATAAAATCGAACATTTGTTTCATATTTCACTGAAAATGTGTTATTCTTCTACTGTAGCAAATAAAAATATCACTTGTGAGCACATTCACATGTCCCTGACAGGTCTTCAACCCTGCGTTTCCCCATTATATCTTAGCATACAATGCTGCCACTGAGCCAGGAATTCTGGGTAATGGCATGCAAATGAGCATTCAGTGTGTCACTTTTTTCAACCCCTATAAGCTTATGCTTCATGTATTACACAGCTTTTTCAGCGCAGCCTGTGTTAAAGAAGTGCACAGCCAGTAATAATCACACAGATGAGACCCAAAAGATCGAAATAGCTGTCTGTGAGTAGGTTTACTGGCTATGCACTTATTTAACCCAGGTTGTGCTGAAAAGCTGTGTCATTTGGCAGGCATAAGTTTATAGGGATCTTTTGAAATGGACAAGAAGCAAAAAGTGACACACTAAATGCTAATTTGCATTTTCCTCCGCAATATCACAAAGATACACCCTTTCCTCTGTTGCTTGATTGATAAAACTCTGATAAAACTCTGACTCATGCCCTCATTCTCTCCCATTTCAATTACTGTAACCTCCTGCTGTCCGGCCTTCCTGCCTCTCACCTGTCTCCCCTATAATCTATCCTTAACGCTGCTGCCAGAATCACTCTACTGTTTCCTAAATCTGTCTCAGCGCCTCCCCTGCTGAAATCCCTCTCCTGGCTTCCTATCAAATCCCGCATCTCACACTCAATTCTCCTCTTCACTTTTAAAGCTTTACACTCTCCTGCTTCTCCTTACATCTCAGTCCTAATTTCTCGCTATGCACCATCCCGACTCTTGCGTTCTGCTTAAGGATGTCTTCACTCTACCCCCTTTGTATCTAAAGCCCTCTCCCACCTTAAACCTTTCGCACTGACTGCCCCACACTCTGGAATGCCCTTCCCTGAATACCTGACTAGCACCCTCTCTATCAACCTTTAAGACCCACTTTAAGACACACTTGCTTAAAGAAGCATATGAGTAGCACCGTGGCAAATATTATAGACATGATACATAAAGCTTGACCCCCTGCAGACACACTTACCAGAATGCCCTCCTACTGTCTCTGTATGTTCTTCCTACCTACCAATTAGATTGTAAGCTCTTCGGAGCAGGGACTCCTTTTCCTAAACTTTACTTTTATGTCTGAAGCACTTATTCCGATGATCTGTTATTTGTATTATTTGTTATTTATATGATTGTCACGTGTATTACTACTGTGAAGCGCTATGTACATTAATGGTGCTATATAAATAAAGGCATACATACATACATACATTTGCATGTTATTACCCAGAATCCCTGGCTGCAGCAGAAGCACTGTATATTAAGAAATAATAGGGATAGGCAGGGTTGCAGACCTGTCTGAGACATGTGAATTTGCTCACAAGTGCCATTTTTATTTGCTGTACACACTACAATCTTATAGTGTAGGGTTTATGTCACTTTTTCACTTACCATAACTTGTGTCTTACTCATACTATTTTTTCTGTTTCTGTTGAAGCATTTCTTATTTTCGCTCAAGGCTAAATTAGTTCCTCTATTAATAAGTAAAGGCCTGACTGTGAATTTTTACAAGTATAATAACACCAGACGCAAATCTAAGTGGAACAAGAGAAATAATTTGGGAATAAGCCCCTCAAGCCTAGAGCGGCAAAGTTTATCCTTGTAGCTTCTTAATAATAGTGTTTAAGCAGAAATACATCAAACAAAATGAATGCCTTTTTATGTATTTGCAGTTATTTGCATTTCTTGGTATTTAAACAAAAAAAGAAAATGTTCAGATTTGTGCAGTTTTATTTTTCTATGTACCATTAAAGTGGAATTATGCAAGTAGAGGGAAGTTATTACAAGTATGTACTGCAACCAATCTTTCAAAACTCAAGCTCACTAACAATGTCTTTTTAGGTTCCTACCTTTTCAGATATTGCACTAAGCTTTGAAGGTGCACTAAGCAGACTAACACCCAGTTCCACGAAAGGAAGTTAAGGCGTACAAAAGATTGTCATCGTTTTGTGGATCTTTGTTTAAGGGCCATAGTCTATATTATCTGAAGTGGCTACTCTGTTTTCAGTCCAAAATCCCCATTAAAGTCAATGGTAATTTTCGGGCCAAAAACAGCCTAAATGGCCACTTCAGACAATATAGAATTACCCACTAGAGCGAAGCCTGAGCTATGAAAAAACTGAGATTATGCAGGATAGGAATATCACTGAGATTACTTTTTTTTAAATGTACCTTTATAGCCACATTTATAGAATTTCAGTTTAAGGAGTGCCAATGAAATTAAGGGAATAACCTAACAAAATGACACATTGAAATTATAAACTACAAGGATGTCATGTACGGCACACCTGTGAGCATGTGACATGTGTATGTGACAAGGGTTACTACACATACAGAAGCTATACAGTTGGTACATTCTTCACTTCGCAATGTCACTCGAATAATAAGAGTTGTTTTGGTTTAGAATACAAATACAGTATTACCCAGTTACTAGTATCATGTATTATTCAAATGATATGATGTGAGGGTGGGTTTTAGGGTTTTGGGGTTCTGGAGCTTGATGGGTTATGTAACCGTTGTTGCTTGAGGTGTGGCACTCCTCCCCATGGTTTAAAGCTTGCCCTGCCCCACTTTCCAATTAGCAGATTTAATCATGATCCTGTGAATCACAGACCCAGTCTGATATTTCTCCCTCCAGCAGAAAAGAGAGATACAGGAAAATTGTGCCAAGTAGTGTTAGGACCTGCAGATTGGTCATGCCGTCAAGTGGCTGCAGGCTTATAACCTTTTGGCCAAAGGGTTTAACTAAATGACCCTTACTCATGAGCAGATAAGCACTGAAGTATTGTACTACATGTTGTGTCATTTTCTATGTTGCGCTGGCCTTTCTGTTTTTGTTTATAATTCAAATGATAGATTCACTATAATGCAATAGCCCCTATGGCTCTTTAACAGCTATTAAAAAAAACTAATTAGATCAGGTCAGAATGATAGGGCTTCCCTTCCCGTTACACTTCTTAACAATCATGTCATTAACTGAAGTTCAAAAGGTTACATCAATTATTTATTGCAAAGGCAGTCTATTTGCTGGTTTCTACATGGGCTTTACTCATATTTTCAGCTAATTTGCCCATAAGTAAGGATGTGACTCATAAATATTGTGCCTACATTTCATTTTGACAAATACTAATAAAATATATATAATAAAAATTATAGCAAACAGACAATTAACAGAAACTTTATTGAATAGAGATCATTGTGTATTGGTGACCTACTCCAACGGTACGCAAACTGGGGGGCGCAAGATTATTTAGGGGGGTGCGGGCTGAGTGTGGGGAAACAGAGGGCGGGCAGAGCTGTGCATAGGCAGCTAGAAGCTCTGTGCTGAGGCTTCTATGCTCTGTCTTGCAGAGGGGGCGGGGCCTTGCTGCAGGGCCTTCCCTGCACACAGACAAGCCCTCCTCCTCCTGTCTGTTACCCGCCCGTTTTCAGCAGCACATGGGGGGACCTGAGCAGGCTTAGTTACTCCCTCCCCCAGGTGTGTGTGTATGTGTGTGTATATGTGTCTGTGTATATATGTGTATATATATATATATATATATATATATATATATATATATATATATATATATATATATATATATGTATATGTGTATATATATATATATATATATTGTGACAGAAACCAGAGGATGGTAATAAATTCCGTATATAGGGCTCCCAGGATACTAGACAGTTTCTATCCTGTTTGGCCTGGGAGTGCAGCCTTATAATACATACACTCCATCCCACAGTTTGGCAAGCGCTGGAACTGAGGGATGAGAGATCCAGACCAGAGTTTGTCTGCTGCCTGATTTCTGTCACCTGTCATGCTAATTAGGAATCAGGTATGAAAGACTGATGTCCTGTTTGCTCTGGTCTCCCCACAAGAGCCAGGAGGCTGGAAGGCTGCTGAACTACAGAGGGGAGAAGCCTCTTCCCCAAACAGGTTCAATCTTTCTGTTCATTTGTGTAAGACTGCAAAAGTACCGTGTTTTGATGTTGGAAGTGGAAAAGCCACTTCCAACCCTGAGTCAGGGATATCTAAGTTAAGTTATCGCTCAGGTGAGCAGCTTTTGTTTTGATCTGTTTTCTGTTGTATGCACTGTGGCAGTCTCAGTGCCTGGGACTGAATAAACCAGGCATAGCCTGTTTAAAGGAACAGTATGTGACGCCTCATCATTTAACCTACCCTAAAAGACCGTGTTCTAACAGTCCCGGACAAACGACGGAGCCCCGGAGTAAGCCGTTTGTCACATATGGTGGAGAATGCGGGCAGAGCACTAGGGGGTCTGCGGGTTGAAGAACTTTGAAAAAAAAAAAAAAAAAAAAGTTTTTTTCATCCTCTGCAAACAAGATGGAAGACGTGGTGGGTGCACTGGTACGCAATGTCGCTGCCCAGAAAGACACGAATGAAACCCAGCAACAGCTGTTAATAGCCCAGCAAGAAACTAATGCAAACCAGCAGCAGACGAATGCAGCCCAGCAACAGCTGCTAATAGCCCAGCAAGAGATTAATGCCAACCAGCAACAGGTGAATGCCAACCAGCAACAGGCGAATGCAAACCAGCAACAGACGAATGAAGCCCTGCAAAACGCGAATGCAAACCAGCAAGAGACAAACCGCTTGCTGAGAGAGGAGCAACAGCGGTTCGCTCAGGGCTTACAGCAGGAACTCGAGATCCTGAGGGGGACTATCAGTAACCTTCCACTGGCAGTGGCAGCCCCAGTTCCGAAAATGACCAGGGCAAGCCACTACCTTCAGAAGATGGGACCCTCGGATGATGTGGAAGCCTATCTTCTCACGTTTGAACGCACGGCACAGAGAGAGGGATGGCCAGAAGCTGAGTGGGCTGGTTTAATCGCACCCTTCCTAAGCGGCGAACCCCAGAAGGCTTACTTTGATCTAGAGCCAGCCGAAGCTAACGTCTATGCAAAATTGAAGTTCGAGATCCTCGCCCGCCTCGGCGTAACCACGGCTGTTCGCGCCCAAAGGTTTCACGCATGGTCCTTCACGATGGATAAAGCCACCCGAAGCCAGATGTATGACCTCATCCACCTCGCCCGGAAGTGGCTACAACCCGAGATCAACTCAGCCAGCCACATCGTGGAACGGTTGGTCATGGACCAGTTCTTGAGGAAACTTCCCTCTGCCTTACGCCGTTGGGTCAGTCGGAGTGACCCCCACAATGCGGATGAGCTTGTGGCCCTCGTAGAAAGGTACAATGCAGCAGAAGAGCACCCGCAACCCACAGTCGTGGAGCAACCCCACTACCCGAGGTTCCAGGACTCTTCCAGAGACGGTAAAAGGGTACCGGGGTTAAGGGGCGCTGAAGAGCGGCGACCACCTTCACGCAGCACCAGCAACAGTGGTTCGCACACTAAGGGCAATAGCCAACATGGGGAGCCGGGGAAAGGCTCTAAGTGGGACACAGACTATGTACCTAAATGTGTAAATTGTCATGAGAGGGGCCACACAGCAAAAATCTGCCCACTAAATGATGAGCCCATGCAATGCAACAGCGTGGAACCTTATTCGCTGTTGTCCCAATGTATGGGCCCTAGCCCAGAGGACCCCTTGAATAACCATCTGTGGGCATTTGTAAAGGTTAATGGTAAGAGGGTTCGGGCACTTCTTGACTCTGGGAGCATGGTCACACTAGTGTCCGAATACCTCTTGCCCATTAAGAAGAAACAGGGAAACAGTTCACAAAGAGTGGCAATTTGTTGTATACATGGGGATAATCATGAATATTCCACTGTTGATGTTTTTTTTGAAACAGAGTTTGGTTCTTTAGATTTCAAGGTGGGTATTGTACCCAAACTGGCACATGATGTGTTAATAGGGACCGACTTTCCCCATTTTCTAAAAATGTGGTCCCCCGCTCAGAATAGCGCCCAGAGTTCAATAGCGGACCATAACGAAGTATTAGAAGAAACAAATCCTTTCCCTTTTTCAGAAATGGAGGTTGACGAGGGCCCAAATAAGAAGGGGGAAAAGGAGGAGTGCTGTAAAATTCCCTTCCCCATCACTACTTTGGTAGGGAATACCCCAAATCAAGATGTTGAGCAGACACTTACCAACCCAGAACCGGATAAGACCCTCGCTGACCTAGAGGTCAGTCCTGGGAGTTTTAAGAAGGCCCAGTGGGAGGACCCCACATTAGCGGTAGCAAGGGGAAATATACGGGACCAGAATAGTACTCCTGGCCAACCAGATAGGTCACTTGCTTACCCCTACTTCGAGGTAGAGAACGACCTAGTATATCGGGTTGATAAAAGGAAATCAGTTACAACTAAACAATTGTTGGTACCACGGACATTCCGTAACGTAGTATTACACCTCGCACATAGTCATCCATTGGGGGGACACCTAGGGGTGGAAAAGACAAAAGAAAAGGTTCTCCGAAGCTTCTATTGGCCTGGGGTTCTGGCAGAAATTACAAATTATTGTTCCTCATGCCCAGAATGTCAGATCACCGCCCCGTTCAAGGCGTACCGCAGCCCATTGGTACCCCTTCCCATAATAGAGGTACCATTTGACCGGATTGCTATGGATCTAGTAGGACCCCTAATAAAGTCTGCTAGGGGACATCAGCATATATTGGTAATATTAGATTATGCCACCCGATATCCGGAGGCAGTTCCCCTACGTAGCACCTCAGCTAAAAACATAGCAAAAGAGTTAGTAGTTCTGTTTTCCCGGGTCGGGATTCCTAAAGAGATTCTATCTGACCAGGGAACACCATTTATGTCCCAAGTAACGAAAGAGCTATGTAAACTCCTAAAAATCAAGCATCTCAGAACCTCAGTCTATCATCCACAAACAGATGGTTTAGTGGAAAGGTTCAATAAAACCTTAAAGAGCATGTTACGGCGGGCGGTTGATAAAGATGGGAAAAACTGGGATTGTTTGTTACCGTACCTGTTATTTGCCATTAGGGAAGTTCCCCAATCATCCACAGGCTTCTCCCCGTTTGAACTATTGTATGGCCGACACCCAAGGGGCTTACTGGATATAGCCAAAGAGACTTGGGAACACGAGGTTACCCCTTACAGAAGTGTAATAGAGCATGTTGCCCAGATGCAGGACCGCATTGCTGCAGTCCTACCCATAGTGAGGGAACACATGGAGAAAGCTCAAGAAGCACAGAGGAATACATACAGTATAATAAGGGTGCTAGGGTCAGAATTTTTTCTCCAGGTGATAGGGTACTAGTTCTGGTTCCCACCGTGGAGAGTAAATTCCTTGCTAAATGGCATGGGCCATATGAGGTCTTGGAAAGAGTGGGAGAAGTAAATTATAAGGTAAGACAGCCAGGTAGGAGGAAACCTGAGCAAATTTACCATATAAACCTACTCAAGCCCTGGAAAGATAGAGAAGTCTTGTTAACCCTAGTACCCCCGGTCCGTCAGAGAATCAAGAAACTGACCCAGAGGTTAGCATAGCTGAAACCCTGTCTGTTCATCAGAAACGAGAGGTTCAGAATTTAGTGAAAAGAAACAAAGAAATCTTCTCTATACGGCCAGGTAGAACTAGCGTAATTGAACATGACCTAGTCTCTGAACCGGGGGTCCGAGTTAACCTTAAACCGTACCGAATCCCAGAGGCCAAAAGAAAGGCTATAAGTTTAGAGGTTAAAAAAATGCTAAAACTAGGTGTAATTGAGGAATCCCAAAGTGGGTGGAACAGCCCTATAGTCTTAGTCCCAAAGCCAGATGGTACAACAAGGTTTTGTAATGACTACCGGAAACTAAACGCGGTGTCAAAATTTGATACTTATCCTATGCCCAGGGTAGATGAACTTGTAGAGAGACTGGGCAAAGCCCGATATCTCACAACCCTAGACCTAACAAAAGGGTACTGGCAGGTTCCCCTCACAGAAAGGGCAAAAGAAAAGACAGCCTTCTCAACCCCAGACGGCCTCTTTCAGTATAAGGTGTTGCCTTTTGGCTTACATGGAGCTCCCGCCACATTCCAAAGAATGATGGATAAAATTTTAAAACCACATGCTCGGTATGCTGCCGCCTACCTGGATGATGTGGTAATCCATAGTGAAGATTGGCAATCCCACCTTCCAAAGGTCCAAGCTGTGCTTGACGCAGTCCGGTCTGCTGGACTAACTGCTAACCCCGCTAAATGCACTATTGGTCTGGAGGAGGCCAAGTATCTGGGATATTCTATTGGCAGAGGTTTACTCAAACCCCAAACACTCAAAGTGGAGGCGATACAAAATTGGCCAAGGCCAGTTACAAAAAAATAAGTAAGGACCTTTTTGGGGTTAATTGGGTACTATAGAAGGTTTATTCCCAATTTTGCAACTAAGGCAACCCCACTAACTGACCTCACAAAAGCAAGAGGACCGCTAATGGTAAAGTGGTCCCCCGAAACCGAACAGGCCTTTAGAAGCCTGAAAGAAGCTCTCTGTGCCCAACCAGTGTTGGTCACACCTGACTTCTCCAAAGAGTTCGTAGTCCAAACCGACGCATCTGAGGTAGGGCTGGGGGCGGTACTCTCCCAGGAGTCTCAAGGTGAGGAGCAACCCTTCCTTTATTTAAGTAGGAAACTAAATCCCCAGGAGAAAAATTACTCCATAGTAGAGAAAGAGTGTCTCGCAATAAAGTGGGCTGTAGAGACGCTCAAATACTACCTGTTGGGGAGAAAATTCCGGTTGGTCACAGATCATGCACCCCTTACCTGGATGTGTCAAAACAGGGAAAAGAATGCTAGAGTGACCAGGTGGTTCCTAAGCCTACAACCCTTTAAATTTTCTGTGGAACACAGGTCAGGGCACAAACATGGCAATGCTGACGGGTTGTCAAGGATGCACTCCCTAATATCCATGGTCGCTCATCCCTCGAGGTCTGAGCTGGGGGGGAGGATATGTGACAGAAACCAGGGGATGGTAATAAATTCCGTATATAGGGCTCCCAGGATACTAGACAGTTTCTATCCTGTTTGGCCTGGGAGTGCAGCCTTATAATACATACACTCCATCCCACAGTTTGGCAAGCGCTGGAACTGAGGGATGAGAGATCCAGACCAGAGTTTGTCTGCTGCCTGATTTCTGTCACCTGTCATGCTAATTAGGAATCAGGTATGAAAGACTGATGTCCTGTTTGCTCTGGTCTCCCCACAAGAGCCAGGAGGCTGGAAGGCTGCTGAACTACAGAGGGGAGAAGCCTCTTCCCCAAACAGGTTCAATCTTTCTGTTCATTTGTGTAAGACTGCAAAAGTACCGTGTTTTGATGTTGGAAGTGGAAAAGCCACTTCCAACCCTGAGTCAGGGATATCTAAGTTAAGTTATCGCTCAGGTGAGCAGCTTTTGTTTTGATCTGTTTTCTGTTGTATGCACTGTGGCAGTCTCAGTGCCTGGGACTGAATAAACCAGGCATAGCCTGTTTAAAGGAACAGTACGTGACGCCTCATCATTTAACCTACCCTAAAAGACCGTGTTCTAAACAGTCCCGGACAAACGACGGAGCCCCGGAGTAAGCCGTTTGTCACAATATATATATATATATATATATATATATATATATATATATATATATATATATATATATACATATATATATATATATATATAAGAGAGAGAGACTGCAGTGTGTGTGTGATTGAGTGTGTGTGTGTGGTTGGTTGTGATTGAGTGTGTGCTGTGTGTGGGTGTTGTGTGTGTTGGTTGTGATTATGTGAGTGTTTGTTGTGTGTGCTGTGTCGGTTGTGATTGAGTGTGTGTGTTGTGATTGAGTTTGTGTGCTGTGTGTGGGTGTTGTGATTGAGTGTGTGTTGTGTGTGTGTGTGTGCTGTGCCTGTTGGTTGTCTGTCCGTGTGTTGTGATTAAGTGTGTGTGTTGGTTGTGATTGAGTGTTGGTTGTGTGTGTTGTGATTGTGTGTGTGGGTGTTGTGATTGAATGCAGCAATGCACAAACTGAGGGGGGAGTGCCCCGGGCTCAAGATTATTTAGGCGGGGCGCGTGCGGCAAAACCTGGGTGCGCAGGTGAAAAAGATGTGCGCGGGCGGCCAAGAAGACGTGTGCGCGCGGGCAACCGAAGATGTGCACGGGCGACCAAACAGAATTGTGCAGATGGCGGCCACGTGATACGGACGTACCGGGGGAGGAGCACGCCCCAGCGCTATGATGTCAAACGCCCCTCCCTCCGGTGTCTGCCCTACAATAGTGCTGTGTTCCTGCTCTCCTCCTTTGCTGGCAACCTGCTTCGCTGCGATCCTCTGCAAGTGAAAGGGTAGGCTGCACCTATATCAATCATACAATGAACGTACAGAAATAATAATAAAAAAAGTGTAAACACTTCCCCGCTCGTGCTTGCAAAATGATGCAGGACACGCTGTGCTCATGCTTGGAGAGTTGGTGATGTCACTGCTCTCCACGGCAGCGTGGACGCAGCCTAATTTTGCAAGAGCGAGCTGTTGAAGTATGTGAGTATTTAGGCTGCGCTTATAGTGCCAGCGATGCAACGTCGCCCGAAAACAAATGCATTGTCGCCGCCGTGGCGACGCGATTTTTTTAAGCTGGCAATATTTGATTTTTCAGGGGCTATCGCCTCATGTGACAGCCCCTGAACCAATCAATGGCCTGGTCGCTCGCGCCGCCGCCGCAAAGCGAAATACAACTTTCTCTAGCGGCGATGAGTGACATCGCGGGCACTATATGCGCGGCCTTAGACATATTTGTATTTACATTGTATACCGTTTAATAAAGGTTTTTTTTTCATGTGATTTTGGTTACATCAGGCAGGGGGGGCACGAGAAATTTCATGGATAAAAAGGGGGGCCCGGCATAAAAAGTTTGCTCACCCCTGATACTCTATTAAAATGTGGCCCAATTTGAAGCAGAGCAAAAAAGGTAATGATTTGAATCTTACCCAATTCAAAATTCATCTGGTCCCTGTTAACACTGAAAAACTCCTTGTCAGGGCAACTGGATTTCAGTCAAGTAAAACGTATCCATGTAAAAGCTCTCGTAGAATATTTCACCGCTACACATTCCCAATTGTATAAAACAGATTAGTATATGGTAATTTTATAGTGTTAAGTACAGATACTTGAGGGATGTCAACAATCGCCCTCTCCATTGGAAATCCAATAAAACACAGTGTCACTGTACAAGATAAATCTGCCACATATTGTACTGTATTAATAAAACGAATGATTAACTTGGATCGAAACCGAACATACTGCAAACCACCAACCAGTTTCCTGGCCAGATTGCACCTTCACCCATGATACAAGCGGCATTAACTGCTCAGTAACCATCCCTGCCACCTTAGCCTTGTGGTAACCACCCTGGGTCACAATGTCCAATTGAGAGTGTGCGACCAAGACTGCCACCTTGGCTCCGCAAGCACTAAACTGCTCCAAATCACCATCAGGCCCTTGCAACATTGACAACAAAAGGACAATCTGACCAGCCCTCAACCTCTTGCTGTGACATAGTTGACTTCAATAAAACTCCTGAACACTACAATTTATTTATTTGCAAAGTTTTAATTTATATTTATTTCCTCTCTTACTTTATTTGTATTTACCTCTTCTTTTTTCCATTTAAAATAAAACAAAAACAACATTAACAAGGGATTGCGGGATCGGGTCCTCTGTGGATCCTTGAACACAAGATAAGGTTTTCCCACCAACCCTTATATTGTATATACATACTAGCACACTTGCCTTCCCACTTTCTTACCTTGGAAACCCCAAACTCCTTAGCTCCTCAAAGGGAAGCAACCTTTCCCAATAACTTTCAGGGTATTATTTTGGTGACCTGCTTATCTGATACTCAACTACTTTATTTAACCCTTCTGCTGTCAGAGGGCAAGAGGTCCCTCTGACAAATAGGGACTTAAAGGAAATATTAGATCTGGATTTTTGGCAAATCATACAAAATATTTAATTAGTCACCATGCAGAGTGTATAAACCTATTAGTTGTCTAAAAAGTCACATAATGTTGCAATTGTCATACAGTCATTTATTCCTACAAATTTAAATGAGGAATTACATCTCAAGGAAGATTGTTATATTACTGGAATATGATGATGACTTTCAAGCTAAATGAATAATGGATGGTTATTTGGTGAAGCCAGTAAATGAAGTGGACTAAACACATACTGTAATGTTGCTATGCTTTTGTTTCTGCTATTACAGGTAATCTTGCCTCTATGCAAATTGACTATTTAGTACATATTTATATCTCAGTGAACTTATCAATGGTGATGATTCTGCATTCATATTTCATGCCATTTTGTTAATGGTTAATTGAGTTATCAAAATATGCTACTTTTGCTACTAACTGGGGGATGAGGTGAAAATTTGAAGTTGAAGTTGGAAATCATATTTTACTCTCCAAAATTGTTGAGCGATTTGTTTTGCATCATCTGCCTGATTATTGCTCTTATTTTGTATTTTAAGCATATGGTGTGGTTTTCATGAAGTACTATCTGTTCTAAAATAACTAATTTTATGATATGGTCATGAAATGTGTCTTTTCACTTAATAATACTGAAGGTCTACTGATTGTAATGTTCAAATAAAATTCACGACAAAAAGGAGCACAAATATAGTTTGTAAATATTAATGGGAGTACATTAATAAGATATTTATTGAGTGGCAGGTAGATCTCCTTTGTGCACATTGCACTTATAACAGGCATGTTATTGTTACATCAGATCAATTACAACTCTTTTTATTCTTGTGGACATTGGCTCCAAGGAATCTATTTCTTCAAGTCTTCAGGCTGCAAAACTGGGATAAAATAGAAGCAAATACCAGCATCACACTAACCAAAGAATAGGAATCCTATTGAAATCTATGGAATTGTTTCCTTTAAGAAATACAGTACAGTACAGTTTTTGCCACACTGAGTCAGATGAAAGACTTTGTTGAATGGACCACAATGTATTTTCTTTCTATGTATGACTCACTGTATTCCTGTGGGTTTCTGTGGTTAGCTACTTGAATTAGGAGGCTAATCATTTCCCCTTTTTCCCCAGTTACAGTGGGGTCTTTGAATGGGCGGACTGTGAGTTATTGTAATTTTTAATTTTCCACCACAGTGATAAGGGAATCAAATTTAGGAAAAATGAATATACCCTATTTGTCTGTTCAATAATTACCAAAAGGAATAATAATTCATCTTTGACTCCTCTCTCTCCCTTATCCAACACACAATCCAATGCAAATTCTGCTGCTTCCACCTGGCAATATTGCCAGAATCTGCTCTCTCAACCCAAGATCATCCAACATCTGTATTTACTACCTCATAATATCCTGATTAAACTACTGTTATCTTCTACCTGTTCTTTATCTCTCCCATCTGTCGCCTGTCCAGTCCATTCTAATATAGCAGCCAGACCCATTTTACTCACACCTTGCTCTTCCTCCTCTCTGTGTAAGTCTCTACACTGTCTACCAGTATCATCCAGAATCAAATTTAAAATTTCAGTCCTTACATACAGTACAGTAAAAAGCTCTCTGCAATGTAGCCTCTCTGTACATCTCAGAATTGATCCCCAAATATTCCCCCACACTTCCTGCCTGCTCTGCCTATATTTCCTCCTGTAACCTCCTCACGCATCCTGTCTCCAAGTCTTCTCCAGGGGCCCCTGTTCTATACCAATGGAATTCCATTCCCAACATCCGTCTCTCCCCCACTGTTCCCACATTTCAACTTGACCTGAAAACTGACTTCTTTAAGTAAGCGTATATATCATCCTCCTGATATCCTCAATTCTCTAACTCCTGCTTCTACCATATTCTCTATTGGAAAGCCTGGAGCATCAAAGCTGCTTTCTTCATGGCAAATAGCCTTTAGAAACATATCAACCAACTAATTTCATTGTGCATTATGCTTCCCCTCTCCCCTTCTTTTAGATTGTGCCCCATGGAGCAGGGGCCTTCATACTTACCGTACAAATGTACAGGCAGTCCTCGATTATCCACTGGAATCCATACTACAAACTGCCATCGGATTGAGTACCGTCGGATTTTGTATCCAATGTTAATCTGTGGCAGTGAGCATCGGAAAATCCATTCGATGTCAGATACTGCGTTCAGCATAATGCATTATCTGGCTTTGGATAATCCATTCGATGGATAGCGAGGACAACCTGTATGTTCATGTTGTGGAATATGTTGGTGTGTTATAAATAAATACTAACAATGTTTACCATAATGAACTCTCAGAAATTATTTACAAATAGTTGTATTTCTGATTTTGTTTTTCAAGCAAATCAGTAACCCATCTTTAACCTTTTAACACTACCATAAGACCACTTTGATCCTATGTGCCCTTTTAAGCCATCCATAATGCATTCATGTTTAGGAGCGACATATTCCACCACTGTACTGACTGGTTCCTTTGCCCTCAATTTCCCCATGTTTGGAGTCTGTGATCCCTTCTTTACGGTAATTAATCTTCACTGTCAGTCTGATCATTGCTTTTTACTGTAAAATACTTTCCTATGTACAGTAAATGGGCAAATAGTAACAGAATGGTTTAGCCAGAGTTTGAACACATTTGTTTCCTATACAGGATTCTGTCATCATGATTACAATAAAATTATGGTTTCTCAACCACTTCAAGAGCATTAGGGTTAGATAGTATTAAATGATTCTCGATACTAGCTTGTAAAAAAAAAAAAAAAAAAAAAAAGGTCACAATGTACTAAGATAGCTGGGAAAAATATATTATTAACCAAACATGTGGTTGAAATCACCCCCATCAATAGCAACTTGATATAGGAGCTTTTAGGATTCCTTCATATTCCCGCGTTCCTTGTGTATTTGGAGGCAAGCTGTCATCACTATTGAAATTGAATAAAAAACGGTAGATTATTTATTTCTTCATTTAAGATACAAATGAATTCCTTTTTTCATAAGGTTCATTTGTTTGCAATAGGTTTCCACACAAACTGCACTAAGTTATGGTGCTACCACTAATAACTTCAAATTTGCTAAATTTTTACTATACTATGTCTTGGTCAAGCTTTGCTTCTCTACAGTGCCAAAACTAAAGTAATAAAAAATGAATTGTAGACTTTACTGGAAAAAGGTACTCAACACAATCTTCTGCTCTTATCAATTATACATACTGTAGCAGCTTTAAATATTTCACTTACAAATGGGTTACTTTAAGAAGTTCAACAAAGGTAGACAATGAGTCAGACACTATTTGAATATTTGCTGTACCTCAAAACTAACAATAGCCCTCATTTAAATTTTCACCAGTAAAAAAAAAATATATGAAGATGTGAATAAATCACGTAAAAGTCTCCTATTTTTAGACAGTGAGCATAAATGTCCCAAAACTTGGGGGTAATACTTAAATTAAAGTGTATGAATACATTTTCAAATAAAGTGAAATGTTCTCTGAAAATGAAGTGCAGCAATTTTGCCTAGCTCTGCAAGCCCAGTACAATGCTGTAGAATGGTTGGTAACATGTTTAATGGGTTCAAGAAGTTGATTTTTTTTTTCAAAAAGACAACAAACTCAGATTATACATTTGAATGGTAAGGTAATTGAGGTCCAAAAGGTTTTGGAATGTAATGGAGTAAAGAGGTATCAAGGAGATAATTAGCTGACTGAGAGATTCATCTCTCCCAGCAGGCTACTACCAAGATAGCAGCACCATCTGTGATTTTATTGTATTTAGTTGTACTGTATTATACACCACTTATCACTTAATTCACTCAGCACGTGTAGTTATTATCTGTATATAATAAATGTTACTTTTAGCCTACAGTAGGTGTGCACCATTAAATGTACTTTCTTTAGATGACTTGTTGACTCTCAGACAGCTAATTATCTACCTGATATCCATTGTCTTCAGTACATAGGTGGCACCCTCTTGCCAAGTCTAGGCAATTAGGCACAAACAAATATTCTCTCACACTTACATTGGAGTGTAATGAGCAGTGTGACCCCTGTTGTCGTGAAGGGAGTAAAGAGGGTTATAAAAATCCTTGAGGAATTAATGGGACTTGTTAAGGAGAGTAAAAAGCAGAAACCCATGGACCCCTTGGGAATGGGACTTTTGACACAAGTGATGAGGATCCTGCAAGATTGAAGGGGTTAATTTATTATTCTCCAATGACGGAAGAAGAGACAAAGAGTGAACAATATGTAGTGTATATATTGTAGAATTCTCAAAAAACAATATTGGACACAAGAGAGGATCTTCTATGCACTCACAAATGGAGAACATCTTGATTGAGCTCCAGTCTAGTAACTGCATCTGCGTGATGGAGACGGGCTTCTGAAGAGCGAGACGTGGAATGGGGAAAGCATGTCCCCAGGGGAGCTGCGCTTCCAAATCCCTGCATTCGAGGAGGCCTTGGTAACGGATTACAGTGGTGCAGAGTAGGGATGCAGGCCTTGTGCAGGCTGACCCGAGAGGAGTGGTGCAGAGTGCAGGGCTGTGAGTAGGCCGCAACTTTGACATGGCAGCATTGTACCGTTATGTCGGTAGGAGCAGGTGGAGTGTTTAATGCATGCCAGGTGTGCAGGACACAGACAGCAAACTAGTGATGCTGCAAAAGACAACAGAAGGATAGAGGAGGATGAGAAACTTAATCTCTGATGGTCAAACAAAGCAGTTGGAGGAGCTTACATGCATCACCATGTAGCCTTTCCCATTGCTGCTGGTTATTCTAGGAAGAAGGGAAGGAACACCTGACTGCAGGTGTGTCGAGCTTCCAGCCAGTGAGTATGGCCTACCGAGTCTATGGAGGAGAACAGGTACGGGGTATTGGGGATGAAGACCCAAGAGGTGAAACATGTAGAGTCTAGGAGTAAATCATGAGCAGAGGAGAGAGAGGTGTCAGAGGTCCGTGTTCCAGCTGCAAGACCATCTGACCCGCTTCCCACGAGATGCGAGACTTGTGATGTCACAGACAGGAACAGAACGCTGGGTGAGTGTGCCGGCATTCCAAGTGTTCCTTCAGGCTCACGAGCGAGGAGCAGGCCCTCAAAAGACCCCTGTACAACGAACATACAGTAGCAATGTACAAAATGTGAGTGTAACATGTGGCACCATAATCTGTATAAATCTGCTTATCTTCAACTACAAGCTGAAGTTTATTTTCCTCTCAATCACTTTGAGGATCTCTGGAACAGAGTACTGGGACACGCTAAGAAGAAAAAAGCCTCTCCATTGCATGGATTTATTTTTGCACTTTATTATATACACCTACTTTTTATATAAGATACAAACTTGCACAATATTACACATGAAATTTGAACAAAATATTTATATTTTGTACACCAATACATGTATATTTATGCACTGCACTTCTGAATATTTCCATTTAGCACTTTAACTACACAGCACCAGTCTAGGGATTGGTAAAGATTTTTTATATATGAACATTTGTTTATTTAGACTAGCACTTTTAAAGTTATTATTATTAGTTAGCGCACCCCTTATTTGTCACAGTACTTTAGCAGAACCTAGAGGTTGATGGTTTTCTTAGGGTTAGTATACATAAATGAAAATTATCTCAAAAGCACTTTACACAAAAAGGACACACTATTCTTAAAGTGACAGTAAAGTGAATACAATACAATATTGTGAAAAATCAATGTGCATATAAAATATAAGTGTGATATATAAAGCTGTCACTGCCTGCTCAGAAACCCTCTGGTAGGGCCTGCCTTCACTGGTCCCAGAAGTAGAACTACTTTGCACAGTCCAGGGGGAACATATAGGAGAAAAAACAACACAAACAAATCTAAGTGCAGATGACAGTGCTATAAATTGTGTAGAAAAAAACGTTGTATAGTGCTCAAAATAAAACAGCAATACTGAGTGTAGATAAAGTCTTATAGAATGGAATTAACCCAATGAAGACATATGTCAAATAATTCCAAAAGATGCGTACTGGCAAACTATAATCCCACAAGGCAAAGCAGTAAGGATATAATTATAGCAAAGCACCTTCCGGTGACCAGTAAATAAGCATCTGTTAATATAGGAAAACAATGATAATAAATCCAGATATGGGTAACTTGGAAAGGACTCACATGGGAATGATTATCCACGATGAAAAGTGTGTCCAAATGGTCCAGGATCCCACAGGTTAACTGTGCCTCCGCCTGTAAATAGATGTATGGAGTAGGAGAGAAAGAAAAACGGAGCACCAAATCCAAACCTGGCAATGCCAGAAAAAAGTTCAAGGATGCGTTCCCATAAAATAAAAGCTTATTTTAATGGATCAGAGACCAAAAACAACCACACCAACGCATTTCAGACTATCTCTAGTCCTTTATCAAGGTGAATAACTACTTACCCTCCTAGAGTGTCATTTATACCTGAAATGAGACCCAGCACACCAATCGACAAAACTTCCGCATGCGTCACGTGTCAAGGCCGTTCAACGTCATCACGCACGGTCGCATCATAATAGATATGTAAATCAAGTCCGACAGCAAGGGGGGTGCGGCATAAAGGCAGGAAAGCAACCAAAACCAAAAGCTGCTCCCACGCTTCACACGCTACTCCCCCGGATGGAGCCGAGCATGAAAGCTAATGACGCCCATCGACGTGACTCACGTGACGCGACGTCTTGACGTCCGTGTGTCTGAGAATCCAATGTAAACAAAAAAAACTTTATGAAATTTTAAATACTTGACACTCCAAGAGGGCAATATCAAAGGAGACAAAAAACATCATGTGGATAAAGAAATAACCTAAAATAAACATAAGAAAGTTATAAAATAACAGACAAACTTTTTTTACACAAACAAATCATTAAAAAAGATAAACAACCTTTGATATTGGCTAAGATTATCGTAGTAATCGAAGGTAATGCATTAGGCAATGTATTCTTAGAATAATAAAAAAACAGATATAAACTTTATATATTAAATCCATACAGCCTAACACATAATGAAAAAGAGAATGAAACTGACCGCGAGCATATAAACACTTAATAAATTCTTAATCAACAATCTGTATAAATTATACTGTAAAATCAAGCTCATAACATATGAATCACATACATTCTATCACATAGACAATGATCAATCAAATGATAAACAAAGAGTATATAATTGTGCATGCTCTGAACACAGACATCCTGAAAACTGCTATAAAATGCAACAGACACTAGCCAAGAACTATAATAGAAAAAATAGTATTAATATATAAATTATGTGTCAAAAAGAAGGGGTCCTATGTCCCAATCTGAATTTAAACCACAAGGGGAACGTGTCTGGAGTGTAAAGATCCAATAAAGCTCCCTTTTATTAAGGGTATTGAGTCTATTACCTCTTCTAGTTGGGCACGGTATGTGCTCTATACCTTGAAAAGATAAATTATTAACATTACCCAAGCTACAGTTAGTGAAATGAAGGGATACTGGGTGATTGATATCTTTTTTGGCAATAAGACGCAGGTGTTCAAGGATCCAAACCTTTAAACATCTAATTGTACGTCCTATATATTGCTTCCCGCACCCGCAGCTAAGCAAGTATACCACAAAAGTGGTGTCACAATTGATGAAAGATTTTACATGAAAAATATTTCCCGTTTGGAATGAACTAAACTCCCGAGATTGTTTCATAAATTTACAAGCTTTGCATTTGGAACAATTGTAACTACCTTTGGGTAACGTATTGGTAGTTGTTATGTCTGAAATAAACATGCTGGCAGAAACATGATTGGCGATGGTTTTTGCCTTTCTAAAGACAAATCTAGGGCCCTCCTCATAGACTGATTGTAAAACTGGGTCTGCTGCAAGCACTGCCCAATGTTTTCTAACTATGTTTTTGATAGTCATGGCTTGATTATTGTGTTGGACAATAAAATAAGGTGAATGAAAATCCTTTTCTTGACCCCTTTTTGTTTCTTTCCAAAAGAGTTGTTCTATTCATCATTTGTACCTCCTTAAAGGTCCTATCAAGGTCTTTTTTCGAATATCCCCTAGCTTCAAAATGCTCTATCAGATCAAGAGATTTAACCAAAAAATCCTCATTGTTCGTACAAATCCTTGTTAATCTTATCAGTTGGCCTTTGGGAATTCCTCTGATAAGTGATTTGTGGTGAGAATCATAATTAACAGTGAATTTTAAATTGAAATCATTGTTATTAAGGTGCTCGGTGAATAATAAAAGTGAGTGCTCATCCCCATTCCAAATAAAAATAAGATCGTCTATATAACGTTTGTAAAAAGTGATATAATGTCTAAAGGGATTCTTTTCTCCAAACACGTGGATCGACTCCCACCAACCTAAAAAAAAGGTTGGCATAGGAGGGGGCAAAACTAGTGCCCATCGCGGTACCACGTGTCTGGAGAAAAAACTCCCTGTCGAACATAAAATAATTGTGTGTCAACAAAAACCTTATTGCATTTAAAATAAAAGTGCTCACTTATCAGAGGAATTTCCAAAATGCCAACTGATAAGATTAACAAGGATTTGTACGAACAATGAGGATTTTTTGGTTAAATTCCTTGATCTGATAGAGCGTTTTGAAGCTAGGGGATATTCGAAAAAAGACCTTGATAGAACCTTTAAGGGGATACAAATGATGAATAGAACAACTCTTTTGGAAAGAAACAAAAAGGGTCAAGAAAAGGATTTTCATTCACCTTATTTTATTGTCCAACACAATAATCAAGCCATGACTATCAAAAACATAGTTAGAAAACATTTGGCAGTGCTTGCAGCAGACCCAGTTTTACAATCAGTCTATGAGGAGGGCCCTAGATTTGTCTTTAGAAAGGCAAAAACCATCGCCAATCATGTTTCTGCCAGCATGTTTATTTTAGACATAACACCTACCAATACGTTACCCAAAGGTAGTTACAATTGTTCCAAATGCAAAGCTTGTAAATTTATGAAACAATCTCTGGAGTTTAGTTCATTCCAAACAGGAAATATTTTTCATGTAAAATCTTTCATCAATTGTGACACCACTTTTGTGGTATACTTGCTTAGCTGCGGGTGCGGGAAGCAATATATAGGACGTACAATTAGATGTTTAAAGGTTTGGATCCTTGAACACCTGCGTCTTATTGCCAAAAAAGATATCAATCACCCAGTATCCCTTTATTTCACTAACTGTAGCTTGGGTAATGTTAATAATTTATCTTTTCAAGGTATAGAGCATATACCGTGCCCAACTAGAGGAGGAAATAGACTCAATACCCTTAATAAAAGGGAGCTTTATTGGATCTTTACACTCCAGACACGTGCCCCTTGTGGTTTAAATTCAGATTGGGACATAGGACCCCTTCTTTTTGTCACATAATTTATATATTAATACTATTTTTTCTATTATAGTTCTTGGCTAGTGTCTGTTGCATTTTATAGCAGTTTTCAGGATGTCTGTGTTCAGAGCATGCACAATTATATACTCTTTGTTTATCATTTGATTGATCATTGTCTATGTGATAGAATTTATGTGATTCATATGTTATGAGCTTGATTTTACAGTATAATTTATACAGATTGTTGATTAAGAATTTATTAAGTGTTTATATGCTCGCGGTCAGTTTCATTCTCTTTTTCATTATGTGTTAGGCTGTATGGATTTAATATATAAAGTTTATATCTGTTTTTTTTTATTATTCTAAGAATACATTGCCTAATGCATTACCTTTGATTACTACGATAATCTTAGCCAATATCAAAGGTTGTTTATCTTTTTTAATGATTTGTTTGTGTAAAAAAAGTTTGTCTGTTATTTTATAACTTTCTTATGTTTATTTTAGGTTATTTCTTTATTCACATGATGTTTTTTGTCTCCTTTGATATTTCCCTCTTGGAGTGTCAAGTATTTTAAATTTAATAAAGTTTTTTTTGTTTACATTGGATTCTCAGACACACGGACGTCAAGACGCCGCGTCACGTGACGTAAGGACGTCACGTCGATGTGCGTCATTAGCTTTCATGCTCGGCTCCATCCGGGGGAGTCGCGTGTGAAGTGTGGGAGCAGCTTTTGGTTTTGGTTGCTTTCCTGCCTTTATGCCGCACCCCCCTTGCTGTCGGACTTGATTTACATATCTATTATGATGCGACTGTGCGTGATGACGTTGAACGGCCTCGACACGTGACGCATGTGGAAGTTTTGGCGATTGGTGTGCTGGGTCTCCTTTCAGGTATAAATGACTCTCTAGGAGGGTAAGTAGTTATTCACCTTGATAAAGGACTAGAGATAGTCTGAAACGCGTTGGTGTGGTTGTTTTTGGTCTCTGATCCATTAAAATAAGCTTTTATTTTATGGGAATGAATCCTTGAACTTTTTTCTGGCATTGCCAGGTTTGGATTTGGTGCTCCGTTTTTCTATAAATTGTGTAGCAGCTTGAATCTTGGCTCTTATGTGCAGCCTACTCACAGGATGTCAATAGTATTAAAGTGACTCCAAAACTGTGGCAATACTGTGTCTTTATACCAGGTCAGGATGTACATCTGATGAAAGTGTCCACAGACAGGGATATCAGGAAAGATGAACCTTAGCAGTATAGAAGAAAAATACCCATAGCACAGATCAATACAATAAAAAATATTTATATTAAGAAAATAAAAATTTGCACTTACAATAATGCAAAATTAAAAAGGCATGTAACACTGTCATGTGTGTTTGCATGCGGCACTGGATACTGCTGCACACTGCTTTAACGTCTGTTTGGAAGCCCCATCACTCTTGGGAACCCTCCATGATATGGAGCCTCCCCGCTGATAGTGTTAGCGGTCTCAACCCCTTCGCGTTCCCGTGGGAGCATGTCACTTCCGGAGCTCCTTTAGTGGTCAGCTGGCAGTCAGGAACGCTTCTACCCAGTGCTCTGTGGTTGGCTGAATACTCCGACTCCTATATTTTGAATGTATTACTGTTTGATAAAGAGATGTTGCATCGGGCGGATAGATTAATGTGAGGCTGCAGATAAGAAAAAACAACTGCCTTCGGCAATTGGCTACAGGGTTTTGCCATTCTCGTTAGTATGATTAGTGAAAAAGGACCGCTACAATGTTCAGCTTTATTTTGTTACTTGGATATGATTTGCTTAGAAAGTATATGGCGGGATGGCGTGGTGGAGAAATAACCAACAGTTTCATCAGAAAATGGCAGTACACTAGAATTTGTGTTGGGACGTAAAGGAAATTGATTTGTGGCTTTCCTGGATTACTCCACAACATTCTTTCCAGAGGTTCCTGACACTGTGGGGTCTGTAGGTTTTGGGGATGTACTTGGCTGCTGAGTGGTGGGAAGAAACAGTTTTGATAAAGAATTTGGTTTGGCTTGAACTTTTTCCAGTTGTGGTGGAGGTTGAAATTTGGGGTCCGAAATTGCTTGATATTAGAGTGATTTTTGTTCTAACAATATGGGTGTAGTTCAGGTGGTTAATAGCTTGTCATGTAATCCAATCAAAAAAAGGGGGAGCACAGCATATCAAAAAGAAAAGCAGAAAAAGACCAATAGCACAAAATCATGAGAGTAGTTAGTGAGATCGAGACCTGACAAATCCTACGAAATATATACTCACATTTGGTAGGATAAAAAAGGCAAAATCTCAAACAAGGGCAAATCCAAATAGAGATACAGCTCAAGGGTGCTGGTATCCTTCACGAGAAAGGGATACACCGATGGTACTGTATAAGCATAAACACTGCATATATAAAAAACCTATAAAATGCGTACTCACATTCAGAACGACTTTAAAACATATAAAAGGGACAAGTTGCCAGTGATTATGGTCTTCCAGAGTGTGTAGACCCGCCGTGGTTTTACCACCTTTGCAGAACCTTGGCATCTCGTGTCTCCCTCGGATGTCCCACACTTAGTAGCGCTTCCGGTCAGGACCATCCGGGAACAGAGGCGGCGTCTCTCTCAGTCTCTCTCGCTAAATGACTCTACACGTTTCGCTGTGGTTCAGCTCCCTCAGGAGTGATTGTAATATATACAGTATAGATAATAGATTGTCAGCCAACTCTTTTACAGTAGTGAGGTTGCTTTGCCATTTGGTGCTACTTTATTTGGAATGAAACCTCTGGTTCAAGGGGCATCATGTCGCAGGCGTTCAAAATTAATAAGGCTGCGTCCAGGGTTGCTGCAACCGTGCGGAGGCGCGCTGAGGCTGAGGGAAAGTGGGTGCTTTCCCTGGCCTTGGTTAGCACGCCATCCGGGGGGCAGGCCAGTGACGTCACGGAGCTGTTTCGCCTTAATTGGGCGAACCGCTCACGTGACCAGCCCTGCGCTCCCGTGAGCGCTTGAAACTAAACTTTTTCTAAGACCTACGCTTCCGCACGCTTGCGGAAGCGTGCGCGAGCCCCTACTAAAGCCGCTCTCATTGCGACTGCAGGGGCTCACTGGTAAGCGTAAGCACCTAAGCGCTGACCATGCCCGAGGCATTAGCGGATGCTTTATCTTGATTTAAGTGTAACGGGTTTCCCCTCCCCCCCCAATCTCACATTGGCCCGGGTACTCTAACAACCAACCCCCATTACGTGTTTGGTGGTGCACCTGTAGGCAACAGAACTCCTGAGTCTCCCGCTTGATGGTATTAGGGGATATCATCAGGACAGGTAGCTGAGGTAGTGGGTGCGAGTTCAACTTACATCATGTGCAGCGCCTCCATCTCATCAGGATCTGTGCTTCCGCAGGGAGATGGTCCTGGTGAGGAACTCCTTCTTGGTGGTGCCATCCACTGCTGAGTAATTTCACACTCACACAGTGGGGGTATCGTTAACAAGGTCATCTTTATTGTAGACGGTGATGTAGCAGACTGCCCCATGCAGCTGCCGGCTCTAGCCGCACATCTCTCCGTGCTGTCCCTTCGCCAGGTACGCCCTCCCGAATTGAAGTGGGATTCCCTCTTCTCCTAGGGAGATCTTCTCTGTGCCAGGTCCCTGGACACAGAGTGGCTTAGACAGGCTGATTGGTCAACCTGGACCGCTAGTTACTTCACTAGGGTCACAAAGTGTTCCTACAATCCCTTATGCAGGCAATACAACTTCCCAACAACTTTCCACAGCTGCTGGAACAACTAACACTAACTGTGTTGTGCCTTATATACTTCAGGAGGCAGGCGCATCCCTGATGTCACTATCCAGGGACTCAGAGCATACAGCCACTCCCCTTCATACATAGGGCACCTCACCATGGTGTGAGGGAAAACCTCCATAACTACTGCTGGCATACCTGTACTTACCAGGACCTACTGCCAACAGAGAGGAAAGTAATATACCATTATTATGCATGGCTATATAAGCATGAGGAATTTCGGAGATTGGCTGCAGAGGCGGCAGTGGAGTATGGACTGGTCAGAGTTTCTTCAGGACCCTGATTTCCAAAGAATTGTGAGTCTGTTAAGGATTTGTTGTCTCTGTGGACATAGATGAGCCATGATAATGTATGGGATGAATGGTTGCGCTTAATGCAGAAGTGTTATGGGTTATGAGAGGAACAATCTAGGTTGAGGGTTTTGCTTATTTTCTTGTGCCAATAGCGAAATGTGGGTGCGTCAGAAGGTGTAGTAGGGAATAAAGTAGCAGGTTTAGCTTTCTTTTTTCAGCTTATTGGCTTGAAGGATGTAACCATTAAGTTTTGATTCATCATTTGTTGAGGGGTACAAAATTAGGTTAGTTGCGGTCAGACTGGCATAGACCTGTTACTTTGCGGCTATTTCAAATGTTATTGGATGTATCATGTCAGGTGTGATTTTCACATTTTAAAGCTATTCTTTTTCGTTCCACCTTTTGCATTTTTAGAGCCTTTAGGATTAGTGAGCTGGTTGCTTTGACTGCGGCTAGGTTAGGGGGTATTCAGTTGGAGGATGTCTTAGAGTCGGATGACTGGGCTAAGTTTTAAGTTATGAAATTGAAAACCGACACAAGGGGAAAAGGAGTTTGGATATCGGCACTTGCTCTGCATGGTTTATCATGTCCTGTTAGTTTGTTTTGTGATTTTCTGTTAATTAGTTCTACTGTTTCTAGACTATTTTTGATACTTAAGGATGGTAAGCCATTACCTAAATATCAGTTTAGAAAAGGTATTTAACGCATGTCTTACGTATGTGCCTGGAGGATTATGGTACAGTATGCATTTCTTCAGGATAGGAGTAGATACAGAACAGGCTCCTTGTGTTTACATGAGGGGGAGGTAATGCAGCCGAGACGTTGGGAATGTATGTATGTATTATGTATGTTTGTATGTGTAAGGAATCGGTGGCCACGTCCTTGCGGCGTGACCCCTCCTTACCCACTACCAGTACCGCAGTGGCTGCTGCCCCCCGTCGCTACCCATGCCGCCACCCAGCGCATACCTTGAACTCCGCCATGGCCGCCATCTTGGATTCTGGTGCTGGTGTTACAGAGCGCGCACTTCCTTCAAGGATTTATAGCGCGCCCATTATGCCTGTCTCCGCCCCCTGCTTGGCGTGGGAGTCTTCACCATGTCTCCAGCACTCTCAGCTGTGCTCTACTACTTTCTAGTCTCTCAGCCACTCACGAGCAGCTCCTCGACACGCCCTCGCCATGCCCCTCGTCCGGATTGGTCACAGCCGCTTTAAATATCCTGCTTTGCTTTCACTTCCTTGCTCTGCATAGCTCCTTGCTACCTGTGTTGCCTGGAACCTGTGTCGTGCTCTCTCTGTGTTTATTTCCTACAGCTATTGACCCGGCTCGTCTGAATACCCCCTCTGGCTCCTGAACTCGGCTTTCCTACAGACTATTCTAACCTCTAAGACCCTCGGACTCAGCTACGGATTTTGACTACGGAACTTTCTATATCCTCGGACTCAGCAAGTACTTGACCATTCTTATCTACATCCAGGCCTGGCCACGCTACTATGCCACATCCCGGACACGCCCCCTCTGCTGTCAGTGCGTATACTCTACATCCCACCTCAGTACAGGGGACTGGTCTGGTCTGCGGGCTGCACAGCGTGACAGTATGTATGTATGTATATCTTTATTTATATAGTGCCATCCAGATAAATAAATACACGTGACATAATATTATAATATATAAAGGGAAGAAGCGCTTCAGACATAAAACCATAGGAAAAGGAGTCCCTGACCAAATTTGTCTATATTGTCTAGACCAGGGGTTTGCACAAACTTTTGAAGCTGCGCCCCCCTCCATGCTGTCATCACTGCTCGCACCCCCCTCACCTCTTTGGTCAGCGTCAAATGACACCGCAGCGTCAATTGATACCGCGTTGTCATGACGACGGCATGTGACGTCACAACACATGACCCCGCGGGATTAAATGACGTCGCGTTGCCATAGCGACCCATCACACCAGCTATCTGAGTCACGGTAAGTAGTAATTTTAATGCCGTGGGGATGAGCTGCACTGCAACTGCTGCACCCCCCCCCCCCTGAAAAATCCAGCGCCATCCAGTTTGCGCACCCCTGGTCTAGACAACGTGTGCGCAAACTGGAGTGAGATTTTCTGGTGAGGGGAGCGCAGCACTTTGAGACCCCGCACTATTCCCCAATGCATTTAAATTAAATGCCTGGGGATCATGTAAGGCCTCTGTAACTCCCTTACCTGATCTGCGATGGCTTTTGGCAATTGGTGTTATCCGGTATTACATGCCCATTTGCCAACCAAGTCAATGGCTGGACTATGGAATCTTATTTATGATATTGTTTATGATGTTGTTATCTGGTAAGGATTATGTTAAATACAAACAATTTCTCAGAATAGAGCAACAACCGGCACTCCTACGATTTTAAAAAAACGAGTGCCGGTCATCTTCATCATCAAGGTGGTGATGATGTAAATGACAAAATATAGTCATATAAAGTAGCCTCCCCCTCATGATGTGGAGACCCATATTTGGGCATCTACATCATCCAGGGGGTTGCCAAGTCCTGCATCTTACCTTCAGCGCAGCGGGAAGGTGCTGCAGACGGGCACAGAGTCGAAGACGCTGTATACAGGGAGACGACTGTATGGTTCATTTAAAAGGTTAGTAACGTTTTTTTCTTGCCCATAAATTAAAGGATTAAGACTTCTGGGTCTCAATCAGAAGCATGGTCCTCTCAACGTTAATCCTCACCGACCGCAAATTTTACTGCTTTTGGGGCCGCGGCTTTCCCGTGGTTGCTCTGCGGACTGAAGGACAGTAAGTCCTGGCTATATCTGTATTTATAATAATAGAAAATATCCAATTCTGACAGTAAGTTCTCTATTCTTTGACAGTCAATAAAAACTCCATGTTATAATATAACATAAACCTTATCTTATTAAGTGATCATGTAAAATTAATGCACATATTTCACACGGTGCCACTATTTCTTTAAGAAGCCTTAGCGAAATGCTTTGAATAGGTGTATAAGTGAATTGGAGTGAGTGGTGCAAGCGTTAAGCCAGTCCAGCTGACCCAGTCCCCGGAAGTGATGCAGAAACACAGTATCAGGACTTCAGGTGCGGATTCAACCTCAGTGGCCAGAACAGCAGGGAGCAGGCAAGGTTTAGTTGGGGTCACAGGCAGGCATCAAGGGCAGCCAGCAATAATCATAATCGGTGTCATAGGCAGTGGTCCAGGGCATGCAGCAATAATCGTAGTCAGGGTCACAAGCAGAGAGATCAGCAGCAGAGGATGGACAGGGCTATGACAGGGACAGGCTGGGAAAAGCCTAATTACAGGCAAGGACCTTTATTAGTGTAACACAGTTCTCCCTCCCCCTAATCGCAGATAGAGTGCATGTGAGGGGAATCTATATGTATTACCAGGTTACACACATCCATCCTCACATTTGTGAGTATTCTATATATAGACCTAAAGAAGAAATCCACATTTTTATTTAACAATATTGCACTATCAGAACATTATTTTCTGTTTTCACATGTTTGCGCTTCCCAACGACCACCACTTCTTCAACTCTGCATGGGATTGAGAGAGCAATCCCCCACTGGGTTACAGCAGCATCCAACGAATGTGTTTGTATAATCACAATTGTTTTTACACTATTGCACTGATATTATTCTGTTGCACACTTATGCTTTGAGCGCCACCATTACATAGTTACAAAGTTACATAGTAGATGAGGTTGAAAAAAGACTTCTGCCCATCAAGTTCAGCCTATGCTAAATTTAGACAACAGATACTTTATCCTATATCTACACTTATTGATCCAGAGGAAGGCAAACAAAAAACCCCATTAAGGGGAAAAATTAATTCCTTCCTGACTCCAAGAATTGGCAATCAGATTAATCCCTGTATCAACATCCTTCCCATGTATACTTATTTGGTGTATCCCAGTGTACCTTTCCCAACTAAAAAGATGTCCAACCTTTTTTGAACAAATCTATTGTATCTGCCATCACAGTCTCCATGGGTAATGAATTCCACATTTTAACTGCCCTTACTGTAAAGAACCCTTTCCTTTTTTGCTGATGAAATTTCCTTTCCTCCAACCTTAAGGGATGGTCCCGAGTCCTTTGTACTGCCCGTGGGATGAATAGTTCTTTTGAAAGCTCCTTGTATTGTCCCTGAATATATTTGTATAGAGTTATCATATCCCCTCTAAGACGCCTCTTTTCTAATGTAAATAAATCTAATTTAGCTAGCCTCTCCTCATAAGTTAGAATGTCCATCCCCTTTATGAATTTGGTGGCTCTTCTCTGCACTCTCTCTAGTTCCATAATGTCTTTTCTTAGGATTGGTGCCCAAAATTGTACTCCATATTCAAGGTGTGGTCTTACTAATGCTTTGTAAAGGGGCATAATTATGTTTACTTCTCTTCCATCCATTGCCCGTTTGATGCAAGATAAGATCGTGTTTGCCTTTGCAGCTACTGCATGACATTGGGCACTATTGCTAAGCCTGCTGTCTACAAGCACTCCTAAATCCTTCTCCATCAAGGATTCCCCCAATATATCTCCATTTCATTTGTAAGTCGCCTTTTTATTCTTGTATCCCAAATGCATAACCTTACATTTATCTGTATTAAACCTCCTCTGCCATTTACCTGCCCACGTTTCCAGTCTCTCCAAGTCCTTCTGAAGAGAAATTACATCCTGCTCTGATTCTATTACCGTACACAATTTAGTATCATCAGCAAAGATGGAGACTTTGCTCTCGATCCCAACCTCAAAGTCATTAATAAACAAGTTAAAAAGCAGGGGGGCCAGTACCGATCCCTGAGGTACTCCACTCACGACTTTAGCCCAACCTGAAAAAGTTCCATTTATGACAACCCTCTGTTGTCTGTCCTTTAACCAGTTTTCAATCCAGGTGCAAATATTATTACTGAGTCCAACTTTCTTTATTTTGTACACCAACCTCTTGTGTGAAACCGTATCAAAAGCCTTTGCAAAATCTAAGTAGACCACATCAACTGCATTACCCTGGTCTAAATTCCTACTTACCCCCTCAAAGAAACAAATAAGGTTAGTTTTGCAAGATCTATCCTTCATAAATCCATGCTGACTATTACTAATAATTTTGTTTTCCATTAGGTATTCCTGAATATTATCCCGTATTAAACCTTCAAGTAGTTTCCCTACTATTGAAGTCAGGGTTACAGGTCTGTAATTTCCCGGTTGTGATCTAGCTCCCTTTTTAAATATAGGCACCACATCTGCTTTACGCCAATCTTGTGATACTAAGCCTGTGGAAATGGAGTCCTTGAATATTAAATATAATGGTTTTGCTATTACTGAGCTTAACTCCTTGAGAACTCTTGGATGTATGCCATCGGGGCCAGGTGCCTTATTTACTTTAATTTTTTCAAGTCGTTTATGAACTTCTTCCTCAGTTAACCAATTGTTCATTAATATAGAGGTTGTGGCTTCCTCCTGCGGCACTACTATTGAACTTGATTCTTCCCTGGTAAACACAGAGGCAAAGAATTTGTTTAATACCTCAGCTTTTTCCTTATCTCCAATAATCTGCCTACCCATCTCACACTGAAAGGGTCCTATATTTTCTTTTCTCATTTTTTTGTTATTAAGGTACTTAAAGAATTTTTTAGGGTTGACCTTACTTTCTATTGCAATCCTTTTTTCATTATCCATTTTTGCTAATTTGATTGCCCTTTTGCAATTTTTGTTACATTCCTTATAATTCTGATACGATGTCTCTGTCCCTTCTGACTTAAAGAATCTAAACGCCTTCCTCTTCTTGTCCATTTCCTCCCCTACCTGTTTATTTAGCCACATTGATTTTAACGTATTTCTTTTATACTTATTACCCAAGGGTATACACTGATAAGTGTGCTTTTCTAACAATGTTTTAAAGACTGCCCATTTATCTTCTACATTTTTCCCTGCAAAAATATCATCCCATTGTATTACTACTAGATTAGACCTCAGTTTATTAAAATCTGCCTTTCCAAAGTTGAAGGTCTTTGTTGAACCCAAGTAATCTGTTTTTTGATAATTTATTTCAAATGAGACCATGTTATGATCACTGTTACCCAAATGTTCCAGGACTTGAATATTTGTTATTACTTCTACATTGTTTGATATGACCAAATCCAGAACTGCCCCTCTCCTGGTTGGTTCCTCAATAATTTGGGTCATATAATTGTCTTTAAGCACCCCCAAAAACCTGTTCCCTTTTGTTGTAATGCTAATCTCATTGCCCCAGTCTATGTCTGGATAATTAAAATCCCCCATTATGCAAACATGACCCAGTTTTGATGCCTTCTCCATTTGCAAAAGTATTTTAGCTTCCTCAATCTCACAGATATTTGGTGGTTTATAGCATATTCCCACAAACATGTTCTTTATACTTTTACCTCCACTGCTAATTTCTATCCACAAAGTCTCTATATTTTCATCATTCCCTTCATAGACATCATACCTTATAATAGGTTTTAGATCCGGTTTAACATATAAACATACTCCACCTCCCCTTCTATTTGTTCGATCCTTCCGAAAAAGAGAATAACCCTCTAAATTAACTGTCCAGTCATGAGTTTCATCCCACCATGTTTCAGTAATGCCTATGATATCATACTGCTCCCTTGCAGCTATTAATTCAAGCTCCCCCATTTTATCTGTCAGGCTTCTTGCATTAGCAAGCATGCATTTCAGTTTTTTTTCAGCCTGTACTATTATCTTATCTGCTCCATCCTTTCTGCGCCCACTTTGTTTAGTCTTTAGAAGTTTTCTAGTATTATCTGTATTTACTATGGGTGTCTCACTGCTTGTCAAACTTGCCCCCATTCTACCTCCATACCACCTTGTATCCTCATCTATTCCATTTAGTTCATTATCTGTTTAATTCCCCTCTCCCTCCATCCTAGTTGAAAATCTCCTCCAACCTTTTTAGCATTCTCCCCCCTAGCACAGAAGATACCTCATCATTGAGGTGCAATCCGTCCCTAGAATATAGATGGCACCTCTCAGAAAAGGAGTCCCAGTGCTCTAAAAACCCAAACCCCTCCTTCGTGCACCACTTTTTTAGCCATGCATTAACCTCTCTGATCTCTGACTGTCTCCCTGCGGTAGCGCATGGCACTGGTAGTATTTCAGAAAATACTACCTTGGAGGTCCTTGCCTTAAGCTTTTTGCCTAGATCCCTGTAATAATTTTTTAGGACCCTCCATCTTTCTCTAACTTTGTCATTGGTGCCAACGTGTACCAAGACCGCCAGGTCAGTCCAAGCCCCCCCCCCCAACAATCTGTCTACCCAATCCGCAATGTGCCGAACCCGAGCACCCGGGAGACAACAAACTGTTCGGTTCATGCGGTCCTGGCAACATATTGGCCTACCTACCTTCCTAATAATGGAGTCCCCTACCACTACAATCTTTCTTTGTATCGGAGCATCCTGAGTCCCCACTGTGCTAGAAGAACTATTCCCCTGGCTGCTAGAGGAATTAGTCTCACCCAGCCTTGCCATTTCTGCCCCAACATTCCCAATATCTTCACTCAACATGGCAAATCTATTGGGATGTGTCAGCTCAGAAACGACCTGCTTCTCCCTATTGCCCCTGCTTCCCCTTCTAACTGTCACCCAGCTACCTACCTGCTCCTCACTAACAGCAACCAAGCTACCTACCTGCTCCTCACTAACAGCGCCACCATCTGCACCACTAGTCAAAGCAAGGGCCTGCTCAGTGAGCTCTAATTCCCTTTCAAGATTGTCAATGTCCCTCAATATTGCAAGTTGCCTCTTCAGATCAGCAATCTCTGACTCTAAAGAGACCACCCGCTCACACTTTTCACAGCGGTATGCTCCTTGGAACAGCTGCTCCAAGTGCACATACATGTGGCAAGATGTGCATTGAGTGGCATTCTCAATCCTGCTCATTCTAACAACTATGAAGTTTAGAAGTACTAACATTGATAATTGTCCTTTCCACCAGTGGTGCTTTACCTGTCAGGCTCACAGGAGGCCTGAACCTCCGCCAGTGAGAGCCTGCGTTATATCCTCTGGAACGATACTCACAATGTACAGCGCCTCCACCTGTGTAGGATTCTATGGGTAGAATGACCCCTGACACCGGACCCATATACAGTAACCAATACACCGGAGTATATATAAAACAGTTTACTGTATATGCAGAACAACAGAATAATTACATCAGCAACGGTGTCACTCTGTAACACTAATGGTACAACTACCCTGTCACCTCACAGAGCCTTGCACCCCACACCTTATTCCCACCCAACACCATGTACCCCGAGTCACAAAGGTTCCACAAGAGACCCACAACCCAACCCTTAGGAGTGATCAGCGCCGGACTAGATAAGGTATACTGGTTGGTGCACATGTAGAGATGATGATACCTGCCGGATATGTCCACACCCGGGCACGCAGATGCTTGCTTGGAATCCCTTGCTCCAGATGATTCAAGATGCTTCCGCCTCTTTTGCCTCAACGGTGGGTGGCTACCGCCTGGGGTGATCCACCTTTGGAGAGTCTCTGCCCCTACTATTGCAGAGGATAATTCACCTTCAACAACAAGGCCAGGATATCCACTCTTCCTGGCTGGACCCTCACTTGTCTAGGTTCTACAGGACCCTCTCCCTATCCTAGCGAGGGAGAGGAAGGGGGACTGGAATGACCGGGGAGCCAGAGGGGACCTGGCTACATTAGCAATGTCTGAACAAATACAGAATCCGGGATAAGGAGCAGGTTATGGCAGAGAAGTTCAGGCAACACAAAACAAATGCAAGGAGAAACAGAAGACAGGAAACTATAAAGACAGGAAAGGACAGAGGAGAGGGAAACACAGGAGAACCAAGACAAGATAGACAGAGGAAAACCCAGAGTAGACAGAAGCAGAAGCATACCCGGTGATCAAACAAAGGAACTGTGGCTGGGAGCAAGACATCCAGGAAGAACCTGATTCGCAGAGAGCGCCAAAGTGTGTAGTAATCAGCAAGAAGGACACATGAACCAGGGCTCCCAACATTGTTATTTTAATGCACATATACCAAATGTGAGTGACATTTTATATGTTTTTACACAGTATAAAGGAAGTTGTAGATGTACTACCCCATCTCCAGTATTTCTTTATTTGAGATCTGTTGTATATTTGAATCACTGAGAGTCACACTAGGAGAAATTCCATTGGAGGGGAACCATTGTTCCAATCAGAGAGAGAAAGAATCTCTGATATGATGATTGCCACTGGGGAATATGTGAGTGAGATAGACACACTTTGACAAATTTGAGGTTCATATTATGAACTGGTTACACTATTGTATTCTCTTTATTCATTTCATATTGCAACTGTGGAACTCTGCGCTCCCCTTATCTGGAGGACATTGCCGTTATCAATAGGCCAGTGTGCTTGAACACATCCTTATTGTGTTTTTTTCTAGATCTAATTGGTTAACATAACCGGACCACTTGCACGTTGAGCAAACTGCATTACACTGCACCCACTACTTATGATATATACCTCCATAGGAAATCTTAGAAGCCGATATAAAACAGGGCTGTAAAAGTGATCAAAGATTATGCTCAACCCTACTGAAAGTTGCTTTTGACAGCTGTAGTTCAGTAAAGAATGAAGCAGTAAAGAATGAATGTATATGTTAGCTTTTCACTACAAGAGAAAGAGCAATTTATAGCCACTTCAGTGCTAGAAAACTCCCCCACAGTGAAGTGGTTAAAATCTCATAAAGTTATATTTCCATTATATTGTTACAGTTCCACTACAAAACAAAGGATAATACTGAGAGTTTATTCTTGGGGTCTCAGTGGGAGAGTAGATAAGTATAAGTACATAGAAATTAGAAACATAATGTAATTTTGTTTATATCACTAAATATTATGCTGTAACTTCAAAATAATTGATAATTTCAGCTCCCAGCAGATGAGTACAGAAGACTTTTTCTTTTTTTGATAATGAGAAACTCTATGGGAAAATTGCTCTCTGCAGCAAAGCCACTTAAATCCTCCCCTGACTGAATCAAGAGGGAATAAAAGCAATGTTGTTGTCTCCATAAAACATCTTGTGAATGCCTTCAAATAAACAAGAAATATGCTCTTGTGAGATTGTCTTCATGGCCTCACAACGCTTATCACATGTTTTCAAAGAGGTTACATAAATTCAGATATATAAATGTTTTCCACGAAAAGCCTATATACAGTACTGTAGCTGGAAGCAGCAGAGAAGCTCTGCAGTGTCAATTTTAACCCTTTCGTTATGCACTGGCATTGGGTTGCCCTGTGAAACAAGTCTATATCCTACATACTGTATGTGATTTGCAGAACAAAAAACATGCATTGTACCTAAGAGCAGAGTTAAAGTTTAGAATAGAGGTTATTATTATTAATAACGACTTGAACATAAATTATAGTATGTACCACAATACTATAAGCAGGAAAAAATTAGGCACATTTATTGTATATAACTCTAATGATCACTGATGCAAAATACATAGGGGGACCAGATTTAAAAAAAAAAAAAAAACCAGGACACAATAAAAAAACCATAAAACAAATGACATCCCTTAAAATAAATGTTATAATGGTGTTTGTGTAATAGTGTCCCCATTTATGCTGTATTATTAATTATTATGCTGTATTATTAATTCTGTCTCTCCCCCTTCCCCAGTCTCTCTCTCCTGCTGTATTATTAATTCTGTCTCTCCCCCTTCCCCAGTCTCTCTCTCCCGTCCTTCCCGCAGTCTCTCTCTTCCCCTCCCCAAGACACTCCCTTCCCCTCCCACGTCTTTCTCTTCCCCAGTCTATCTCTCCCCCAGTCTTTTTCTCTACCCCCTCCCCCCAGTCTCTCTCTCCCCCCTCCCTCAGTCACTCCATCACCCCCCAGTCTCTCTCTGTCCCTCCCGTCTCGCTCTCTCC
This sequence comes from Ascaphus truei, assembly GCF_040206685.1. NCBI lineage: Eukaryota > Metazoa > Chordata > Amphibia > Anura > Ascaphidae > Ascaphus > Ascaphus truei. The sequence goes on from NC_134484.1 coordinate 341,827,334, forward strand.
CTTCCCTCAGTCTGTCTCGCTTCCCTCGGTCTCTCTATCTCCCCCTCCCCTCAATCTCTCTCCCTCCCCCCAGTCTCTCTCTCTCTCACTATCTCCCTCTCTCTCCCCCAGTCTCTACCCTTCCCTCCCCCAGCTTCTCTCCCTCTCCCCCATATCTCTCCCCCTCTCCCTTTTCTTTAACACTCCCCCTCTCCCCAGTCTCTTTATCACTCCCTCCAGTCTCTATCTCTTCCCTTCCCCCAGTGTCTTTTCCCCTTCCCCAGTCTTTATCTCCCACCAGTCTCTCTACCCCTCCCCCTAGTCTCTCTTTCCGCCTCCTGCCAGTCTCTCTTTCTCCCACGTTTCCCTACTCCCCATCCCCAATGTGTCTTTCCCCCCCAGTTGGAGACACTCCCTCCCTGTCCCCTCTCTCACCTTCTCAGTGAGAACACACTGCGGACAAGAGAGCTGGACCTGCGCAGCACCACCTAACAGCCAGAGGAGACATTGCGAACTGCAGCCTCTGCTCCTCGCTGCAAAACCAGGACATTTAAAAAACTGCGGGGACAGTCGCTTAGAAATCGGGACTGTCCCGGCTAAGCTGGGACGTCTGGTCATCCTTAAAATATAGCCAATTCAATCAATGGAATGATTTTTATTACAATTGCTTCATGTTTGCATGTTAGTAACATAGCTTGTATTGTGAAAAGAAATGTGCCCCAGCGCAGAAACTACAGTGCAGTAGGCAGTTTACAACCCATTCAACTAAATGAGCCATAAGGTGCCTAACTGTTAGCATTGCTTATTAAATATGACCCCTTGCCTCTTCTATGCTGGGACCTGATCATGACCCTGTAAGGCAACAGAATGGGTGTATTGTGCCAAACGATGCTTATATGTTAGCGTGAGAAGAATAAGTGCTCTTAGCATCCAGCCATCATTATACTTAAAAATACTCCAGATATAGAGATGCAGAAAATGTAAAAAGGTTCCTATTCATCAGGAATGTTTCTCATGAGTGATTTATTGTTATACTACAAAAAACCTTGTTGCTTGATAATTTTTTATCCCCTGCAACTGAGATATTTATAGGGGTGGAAGGATACACTTTAACAGCTCTATTCATTCAGAACCTCTTCAGCCTACTTCTGTGTCGCCCCAAATGCAGCCTTTGGTGACAGCTGAAGAGGAGCCAAAGGGTGTCAGCCATTCGCTAATTTTATAACTGCTCTGTTACTATCTGAAAAACACCAACCTTCTCACCCCCTGTGCCCTATATTTTTACTTACCCTTCCTTATGGATTGTAAGCTTTTTGAGGCAGGATCCTCCTTACCTACAATATATGTTAATGTTTGTTATTTTATTGTCTTCACCCTCCAACCCTATTGTAGAACACTACGGAATATTAAGGCGCATTATAAATAAATGATAATATTTATTTGTTTGCAGGCCTTACAAGAACTGAAGATTAGGGTTTTGGTTTTTCACAGTCTGCATTTCAGATTAGCTGTATGCTTTAGTTATGTATTTTCTCATAAAATAAATGTACATCTCAGTTACATATTTTAATCTTAAAAAATATTATTGCATTTTGAAAACATTGCTTTGAAATGACTAAATGTATAAAGTGAAATATATTCAATTATTATGTGACAGCTAATGTAATGTGATATGTACATTGTATGAGAGTTTTATTTATAGATGGTTCCTTATATTGAACAGTGTTATTAATAAGGGAATTTAGAGAGGATAACTAGCAGTGAGGCAGGTGGAGTTATGTGATATAACTAAGAAGAAGCTGTGCTCTAGACCAGGGGTCCACAAACTCTTCTCGCTGTGCCTCCCTGTCTGTTCTCACCCCCTGCTCACACCACCAACACCCCTGCTCGGCTCCAACGTCAAATAACGCCGCGGGTCATTTTAAGCCGGTTTGCCATGGTGATGTGTCGCTGGAAAGTTGAGGTAAGTACAGTTACAGAGGCCTCGTGCGATCCCCAGCATTTAATTTAAATGCCTTCTGGGAAGCACAGGGCCTCTGTAAGTGCCGCACCCCCCCCCCATAAAAACTTGCGCACCCCCCAAAGTTTGCACACCCATGCTCTAGACAATGGCTGGTGCTTTTTAGTAGTACTTGGTATTAAAGAGTTTGTCTCTCTTTTTCAAATACTTTATTGTTGTAAAAACTCACAAAAATCATACAATGGTGTTAGAAGTGTTGAATACGAAAGAGGGGAGGTCACTTTGCTGTTGTTTTTAGTGGTGGAGGCAAAAGACAGATAGACAAAGCAAGGGGAGCAGAAAGCTACAGATGCACGAAGGCTGTAAGTAATGGATGTATTGTAACTCCCATCCTGCAGCTCCTATATCTTGAAAATTTGCAGAAAACTGGAAAAAAGTTCAGGCAAAGATTTGTAACTGTAGTTGGTGGCCACAGGAGAAAGATGAACAATCATCAATATTATTACATGCTGTGGGGGAGAAAGCCTTTGATATTTTCAATAACTTTGTATGAAGAAGATACATGTGTGAAGTTAAGTGAGATAATGGCCAAGTTCGAAGAATATTGCATGTCAAAAAGGACTTTTGACAAATACACATTTTTTTCCATGCATGCAGAAAAGTGATGAAACATAAGAGCAATATGTCACTGACTTAATGAAACCCAGTATGACCTGTGCCTTTAGTGAATTGGCATTGTCCCTGATCAAAGATAGAATAATTTGTTGCATCAAAGAAATGGTGTTAAGAGAGGAACTTCTAACCTTAGATAAATTCTCAAGATATGCAGGGCAGCAGAAATTGTAAAAGCACAAGCAAAAGAGCAGAGTTCACCAGAAAGGGTTATCTTTACCCAAAGTACAAAAGAGGACTGCCATGTATACTGTTGCCCATGTGGACGTGTGTAAAAGAGGCCCCCAATGAACTGGATGCCCAGTTGTCTCACACCTCCCCCCTTCCATCCCCCCCATGGCGCACTAAAAAGGGGCATGTGCATTCAAAAAATCCTCACACAACACCCCAATTAAGCCGCTACAACCAGAATTAAAGGTCTAATGACTAAGCATCCCTGGGCCCCCTTGTTCCCAGATAAAAGAATGCATTTAACAAAAATCCCAAATGAACAAATACGTGGTAAAACAAAATCTCACAATCCCCTTTGAGGTAAATGGGTTAAATTAGATCTCAAAAACAGTACCGTGTATGTTTCATGTAATATTGGGAAGAGCATATTACTATTTATGACTCACTCATTGCTTTCAATGGGACACTGGAGCTCAGGTTAACATTGTGACTGAAATCAAAGCCAAAATTGAGACTAACACAATAAAAGTACTGTAATTGGTTATTCTGAAGCAGATATACCAGTAAGGGAAAATGTATTGTGAGTACTAACCATAAAAACACCATATACATGTAGCCAGGTCTCCCCAGCACTCCAGCACCCCCCTCCCCTGGTGCGCGATCGCTGGTACCGCCGAGTCACAAGGCGGCCCCGCAAGACAATCGCGCGGGTGAGGGAGGTCAGGTCCCGGCTCGGGGGTTGCCGGGGACGCGTGCGGCCGGTTCCAAAGCCGCACGCGCGTTACAGGGCTCCCGGCGCTCTCGGAGCCGGGTTGTAAGGGCGCCGCCATTGCGCTTCAAGTTGCGCATGCGCAGTAGGTCCCCGGCGGCCTGACAGACTCGCGCATGCGCAGGGTTCGCCGGGAAGGCAGGGACAGAGCAGGAGAGCTTGAGGCGGCCATTAGGCGTTCGCGCATGCGCGGGAGAAGCGCGCACGCGGCCCCAGTGGTATAGCAGCACCCTGGGAACTACAATTCCCAGGAGGCATAGGGAGACAGGCACCAGGTGCCTGATAGTGGCCAATAGGGCTGGAGGAAGCTCAGCCCGGGAGAATAGATACATTTCCCGGGCTTTGCATGAGTCAGTTGGAGCAGCGGAGCTGAAGGGGAAGGAAGGGTGCAGGGAGTGAGTGAAGCTCCTGCATCCAGATAGGTACCCACACTCCAGGTAGGCCCCAACTCCCCACCAGGTTAGTGGGTAATTTATAAGGGACGGCCCTAGATAGGGAGGTCACCCTTAGGTGTGTAAGGTGCAGGTTTTGCAGTGCCCCAGCGGGTAAAGCTGTGCGCACTGGCAAATAGGCACAGCGTGCGAGTAGTGGATTAATTGCTGCGGGTTCCAGTGTATTGTGTATGTAGGATTGGTTGCTGTGTGTGTGTCGCTGCATGTGCTGGGCGCAGTGTGTGCAGCGTGTGTGAAAGCCTGCAGGCTGACGGTGAGAGCTGTGTGTCGGCTGCAGGCGCGTTAGGATTAGTGAGTTAGCTAGTTGTTAGTGAGGCTTAGGGACGTGTGTAGTTAGGGGAGTGGGACAGGTCATATTCCCTGCAGGCCCTAGGAGCTCCCCCAAGACACCACAGGTTGTGGTTCAACAGGGACAGGCCCTAGGTTAGGGTTCCTGTGAAGTTAGTGCTCTGTAAATAGATAGGGAAAGAGCGGCGGATGCTGTTCCCGGAAAGCGGTTGGACCCACGTTGGGGTCCACAGAGACTGTGTTCCCGAGGGGACCGCCCTAGCGGTCCACAAGTGCAGGAGTTCGGTTGGAGGAGTCCTCGCCGATTGACCCTTTGAGAAGATCGTTGCCGACCCGAGTACTGGAGTGCTCGGAAGGTATCAATATATAAGTGCACCACCGGGCCCTTAGCTTAACTGTGACTGCGCAGTCTCCCATTGCCTCTCTGCGGGAGTGTGGGACATTGGGTGGGGTTTTGGACAATGGGTGGGTTCACTGATGTTTGGGAAGCGTCCTGCGCGACGCAATAGGTGTTTCCTCTAGAGAGGGACACAGGTTACTAATGTAGTATGCACGTATGTTCTATGTTCATAAGTAAAGTTCTTAGTTATTATATAATCACTGTGTGTGTGGTTTCTGATTGGGTTCCTATGTAGGGTCATTCTACACTTCCATAGAATCTTACATAGGTGGAGGCGCTGAAAGAAGATCCGTTCCAGAGGATTCACCCCAGGCTCTCACTAGCGGAGGCTCAGACCTCCTGTGAGCCTGCAGGTATACGCACCACACCGGTAACACCACATGTTCTACTCACCCACACTATATATGAGATTGGGTGGGGTGGAATACCCGTTACATTTGGAGGCGCTGCTGAGATACCACCTGGGGTGCCCTGTCCAATTTTTTTTCCAAATTGTCCCGTTCCTATTTTTGCCACCATGTTTGTGAAGTCCCGACATGAGGTACATGCCTGGGCTTTGAGGCAGTATATGGAACCTGGCCAGGTAGTGGCGGTAGGAGGCATTCCCGCTATTATACCCGCAGTTAAAGTCCGGGAGTATATGTGTAAAGTTTCTGGGTGGCCGTGGACATGTGTCTTAGATGAGGAACAAGATCCCACGTCCACATGGAAAGCCATTCTGTTTGTTGTAACTCACACTGCGGATATATGCCTGGCAGAGGCACCGTCCGCACTGTTCATGCCCGGGGGCCCCTCAGAAGGGTACCCCTAGTCTATTCCGACCCAGCAAAATGGCGTCTCCCGCCAAATCAGGAGAGCGCACGTGCTGCTGACTGCAAGCCTGCACAGAAAGATGTCGCAACATTCTGTCCGGGTTTGGCGCGAAAGTCAGAGCCCCTCCCCTGTGATGTGAGTGACTCAGTGCAGAGCGAAAACCAATCCCTTGTAAAAAGTGCCCTTCCTTTAGATTCCACCAGGGGGAGCAAGCACGGTTATCTTCAACCATACGTGGACGCTGTGATAGACACTCTGATCTCTGAGGATGAGATGATGCATGAGGATGAGATAGACTGTCAGGGGATACACCCTAATGTGTATGTGCCCTGGCGAGCGCCAGGAATAGATCTCCTTATGCTACTGTGCCCCTGCTTGCAAGAAGCCTATGACGAGGGAGCCGACATGTCCCAGTTACCACTAGACTTCAGGATCACCGAGGTGGATGGGGAGCCGTGTACACAATGCTTTAGTCCCACCTGTGACTGTTCTAGGGGAGCACTGGCGTGGGAGCCCAGATGTGATTGCTGCAGTGCAATTTTCTTGATACCTATTGTACCCCAGCCTACAGAGCCAGCTAAGGAGCCAAGTGAACCTTTGGCGGAGAAGAGCGCGACTGCAGTGGAGGTACCGGAGCACGCCAGCTTCATACCCACAACCACTGGCTGTATTACAGAAGGATCTGGTGACTACCTTGCGGAGGATACTGTCATGATATCTTCCGGGGAAGAGATGGAAGTCCCATCGGTGGCGATGCGCCTACCGGCGAACCACCCCAGCGGTAATGCAGAGGATACAGAGTCTGCTGTGGGTCCATGTACCCTGGAAGAGGTGTATCCCGATGTTGCGGACCCTGCTGTGGGCCCGTGTGCCCTACAATGGTCAGTCCGACCTACTACAGAGGTACCATCGGTCCTAGGCGTGGGACCAGTACCTACAGACGACAAGGGTGAGTCGACTGCCCCAGGGGTGTCGGGGGTGAGCCTCCAGGTGACCGCGGAGCACGATGGCTCCTTAAGTCTGGTCGCCCGGGCGAAGGGCTCCCCTCTGCATCGTGTCCTGGTGGAGGTGTCCTCATTAGAAGGTAGCTGTCCAGAGAAGAGAGTGGACCAGTGTCTACCGCCGATCCTTCCGGAAGAAGGGAAGCCCATCGTCAGCCAGCCGAGTGGTAAGGAACCCCCTTGTTCCCCACAGACTCCGATGGAGGTGGCCATGAAGAAGGCCAAAGCTACGGTTCCTGAGCGGAGTGTGAGCCCGTGTGCTCTGACACTAGTGGTCCCAGGACTGGGATCCAACGCTCCCAAAGTTCGAGTCAGTGAGTGGACTGTCCCAGAAGAGTTGGGGACAGGTCCCGAAACCGCCAAGGTGGGAACTGACAGCGTAACCGAGGACCTGTTGGCCACCGTGAATCACCGCAGGGGTAAGGTGTCTACTCTTTACCCCCTGCCAGGTGAAACAGAGACATTGTCCAGTGTTCGCTTCTCAGTGGAAGCCTCGCAAATATATGGGGACAAAGACTGTGTGCAAAGAGATTCATGGAGAGTTGCCTCCTTTAAGCCCAAAAAGGAGCGCCCCATTCCTCAGGTAGTGGACCGCGGGAAAGGTCCTGGCCTCCTGGTCTACCGCATTCTTGCAGCGGATGACCGGGTAAAGGTCTGCTTCAGAGACACTGTGCTACTCCTTCCACCAGGGGGAGGAAGTAGCGAAGAGCCAGTAACTTTCGCTTTAGAGTGTGCTCTCCAAGAAATTTTTCTAGGGGAGGCTCACGGACGCAAAAGTGAGGTACCCCCACATGTTCAATTAGGGGCACCCCACAAATGGTCTCAGCATGCTTCGGTTAATTGGTGTGAAGTGCAATGTAATTGTATAAACCTTATGTCAGGGTATGGCGTTCTCCAAGCGAGGACGTGGGAATTTCCACCAGGGGGAGAGTGTAGCCAGGTCTCCCCAGCACTCCAGCACCCCCCTCCCCTGGTGCGCGATCGCGGGTACTGCCGAGTCACAAGGCGGCCCCGCAAGACAATCGCGCGGGTGAGGGAGGTCAGGTCCCGGCTCGGGGGTTGCCGGGGACGCGTGCGGCCACAGGGCTCCCGGCGCTCTCGGAGCCGGGTTGTAAGGGCGCCGCCATTGCGCTTCAAGTTGCGCATGCGCAGTAGGTCCCCGGCGGCCCGACAGACTCGCGCATGCGCAGGGCTAGCCGGGAAGGCAGGGACAGAGCAGGAGAGCTTGAGGCGGCCATTAGGCGTTCGCGCATGCGCGGGAGAAGCGCGCACGTGGCCCCAGTGGTATAGCAGCCCCCTGGGAACTACAATTCCCAGGAGGCATGGGGAGACAGGCACCAGGTGCCTGATAGTGGCCAATAGGGCTGGAGGAAGCTCAGCCCGGGAAAAGAGATACATTTCCCGGGCTTTGCATGAGTCAGTTGGAGCAGCGGAGCTGAAGGGGAAGGAAGGGTGCAGGGAGTGAGTGAAGCTCCTGCATCCAGATAGGTACCCACACTCCAGGTAGGCCCCAACTCCCCACCAGGTTAGTGGGTAATTTATAATGGACGGCCCTAGATAGGGAGGTCACCCTTAGGTGTGTAAGGTGCAGGTTTTGCAGTGCCCCAGCGGGTAAAGCTGTGCGCACTGGCAAATAGGCACAGCGTGCGAGTAGTGGATTAATTGCTGCGGGTTCCAGTGTATTGTGTATGTTGGATTGGTTGCTGTGTGTGTGTCGCTGCATGTGCTGGGCGCAGTGTGTGCAGCGTGTGTGAAAGCCTGCAGGCTGATGGTGAGAGCTGTGTGTCGGCTGCAGGCGCGTTAGGATTAGTGAGTTAGCTAGTTGTTAGTGAGGCTTAGGGACGTGGGTAGTTAGGGGAGTGGGACAGGTCATATTCCCTGCAGGCCCTAGGAGCTCCCCCAAGACACCACAGGTTGCGGTACAACAGGGACAGGCCCTAGGTTAGGGTTCCTGTCAAGTTAGTGCTCTGTAAATAGATAGGGAAAGAGCGGCGGTTGCTATTCCCGGAAAGCGGTTGGACCCACGTTGGGGTCCACAGAGACTGTGTTCCCGAGGGGACCGCCCTAGCGGTCCACAAGTGCAGGAGTTCGGTTGGAGGAGTCCTCGCCGATTGACCCTTTGAGAAGATCGTTGCCGACCCGAGTACTGGAGTGCTCGGAAGGTATCAATATATAAGTGCACCACCGGGCCCTTAGCTTAACTGTGACTGCGCAGTCACCCATTGCCTCTCTGCGGGAGTGTGGGACATTGGGTGGGGTTTTGGACAATGGGTGGGTTCACTGATGTTTGGGAAGCGTCCTGCTCGACGCAATAGGTGTTTCCTCTAGAGAGGGACACAGGTTACTAATGTAGTATGCACGTATGTTCTATGTTCATAAGTAAAGTCCTTAGTTATTATATAATCACTGTGTGTGTGGTTTCTGATTGGGTTCCTATGTAGGGTCATTCTACACTTCCATAGAATCCTACATAGGTGGAGGCGCTGAAAGAAGATCCGTTCCAGAGGATCCACCCCAGGCTCTCACTAGCGGAGGCTCAGACCTCCTGTGAGCCTGCAGGTATACGCACCACACCGGTAACACCACATGTTCTACTCACCCACACTATATATGAGATTGGGTGGGGTGGAATACCCGTTACATACACAATTTTAGTCTTGGCTGACTTTGAGAAACCCATTTTGGTAAAGCGAGTTCTTGCAATGCAAGATTATTCCGAACCTAGTTCCGAGAGACTCATTTTCGGATTCCAGGACTTATTTCGAGGTACTGGATGCTTTTCAGGAGAGTCTACTTACAGAAGAAAGTTCAAAACTACATACATTTATTACCCCATTTCGAAAATATAAATTCTAACACTTACATTTTGGCAAAGCTTCAGCATCAGAGGTATGTCCCACAACTATACATATGATTTATGAACATATTAAGGGTGTCAACACCTCCTCCATGGATTACATAGACATTTGGAGTTCAACTAAAGAACATGTTTGTAGGCTTTAAAAGACCTTTAAAACATCTAGAGTTGCACACATAATCAAATTATGACAATGCATTTTTTTAGTTGAAATAATAAATGGTAATTGGTCACGTTGATCACTGTGAGGGTATAGAACCTGACACAATAAAAGTGGCAACCATTGAAATGATACACAGAAAATAGCAGCACACTACACTTTAAAAGATGAATAACTGTACATAAGAAAAGTGTTTTCGACCAACAAAACTCAATGGGGTGCTAGGCAGGAGGAGGAATAGCAAACCCTACCTCAAAATACAAAGAAACTTAAAGGAAGCAATGCAAGTGCACACCAATATACTTTGTCAAAGAGATGTATAATTAATAGCAAAAAAGCAGGTTTACAGCAAAATAATGTCTTATTATGTGTTTTGAGGTAATGTTTTCTAATTGTATTGTTGTTCATTTTAATGGGCAGGCCTTGTTTGCTGTGACCTTCTTATTTGCTAATAAGTGTACAGATGTTGCAGGCTCTATTACCCGTTTTAGCACATGCACTAAGGAGAAATAATGCATGCATTACAGAGATAATGTGTTACCATTTATTTCAATAGAGCTTAATAAACGCTTGTGTTAACATAGCACATAGAATTAACGGGAGTAAGACCACCTGCTATATCTTTAAATATATTTTAGCAAGCATATAGGTGGGCACCAGCTTTATTTTCTTTTAGTTATTAAAATGATGACTCGTCCAGAAAGATGATGCTCAGCGGTTCCTGGGCTATAGTTTACAGCTGGTTTATCATGTAACCAAAGTTATTTGGAGCAAGATCATATGTCAGCTACAATACTAGTTTTGCTAAGAAGCCTGTGACACATCAGCTGTCTAACTGACCCTCTCATCTTCTGTTGGATAGCTGTCCAATATCTCTAATCGACAGCATTCCTCTGCTGTCTTTGTCATATGGCTGAGCAGAGTACTGAGAACTGTGAAAAAACAAAGTGCGTTGCCAAATAAAGTCTTTGATTTCCAGTTTCCCCCCACTATAACAATACAAATCACTGAGTTTGAGAGTGAGCTTGATCAGAGGAAAGCTGTCAGCTACATTGTGTGAGACTAGGCTGCTGCCTCGGGGGGGAATAAACAATAGCTGCAGTACAGTCCAGCTATTGCTAACCGTTTTCTTTCTGGCTGTACTCGGAATTCTCACTAGACAATGACTAGGATGTTTTGGGATCTGAATTATTATTGGTTGCAGATTGACCCAGCAAACCTCTATAATTGGTTCAGTTTTGTTAATATTATGGTTGTGAAATGCAAGTGCACACATTAATAGCGGCAACTGTAAACACTCAAAAACACAGTATTTTAAAACAATTAAGCTGCAACTGTACTGTAAGAAGATCATTCCTGGAATTTTGCAAAGGAGAAGATGTCAATAAGGTAAGATTTAGAAGGTTTAGATGACGTAGAGGAATCTAATTGTATTGATGCAGGTTCTATAGTTGAACAATAGTAATCAGATATCATCAGATATCATGTATAAATTAAGCACTTCAAATCTTGGACACATACAAATCTCAAAAAGCTAAATAGATACATTGGAAATAAATAAATGTATAATGATCAACTGTGACAAAGGCAGCTTTAGTTCATACAGATCCAGAGGGAAAATGCAAATCTGGGTCAGTCTAAAAGTGTGGTTACACCAGAAGAATAAGTTGAAGAGATCCAAGCCGAAAGAGACTGGAGAAGTATATAGACAAGCAAGAGAGGCATACTGTATAAAAAAAAGTACAAAGGAGTTTTGAATAGGATTTAGGCACAGCTAGATAACTACAGGTAATAACTGAAAGAATCGATAAGGGATCTATTTCTCAAACTTCACGGGCTACAATACCAGTGAGAAAGAATTACAACACAACTAATTCTAATGCTTTCTATTCGATTCCTTTTCTTTGATAAATCTTGTGTTGTTTTTTTTTTTGCAGCAGTTTGATACCTGGGAGACCTATATATATATATATATATATATAGAGCTGAACAGTGTTACCTTAATACACAATATCTGGATAGGTTTCAAGGGTGAAAAACAGCACCAAAAAATGTTGAAATCAACATGTAGAATGAAAAACAGATTGCTTCATACTGACCAATATGCAAGAAGGTTTGGTATGGGAATTACAGGAGCCTCTATGGCAGGGCTTCCGAAATGCTACTTGTATGTCTGAAGCACTTATTCCCATGATCTGTTATTTGTTATTTATATGATTGTCACGTGTATAACTAATGTGAAGCGCTTTTTACACTAATGGTGCTATATAAAGACATACATACATACATATCCATTCCCTTTATTAATTTGCACTTTTTATAGTTCCATAATGTATTTTTTATGGAGTGGTGCCCAAAACTATACTCAATATTCAAGGTGTGGTTTTACTAATGCTTTATGCTGTAGCATAATTATGCTTACTTCCCTTCCATCCATACCCTGTTTAATGCAAGATAAGATCGTATTTGCTGCTACTGCTTGACATTGAGCACTAATGTTAAATATGCTATCTACAAGCACTCCTAAATCCTTCTCCTTCAAGGATTTAGCCAATTTTGCCCCATTTAAGTCGTAAATAGCCTCTTTATTCTTCTATACCGAATGCATAACCTTACATTTATCTGTATTAAACTTAATCTGCCATTGACTGTACCTGCCCAAGTTTCCAGTTTTTCCAAGTCCTTCTAGAGATTAATGAAATCATGCCCTGAGTGCTTTTAAACACATTCGAGAAGTTCTTTGAAAGTGTCAACAATATGCTTTATTGTATGACCAGCAATGATTTAATTGTTCCTTACATTAATAATGTTGAGATCCAGCTCATTTGAATCCATTCTGGTCTATACTACTTGAACAATTTACACCCCAACTTAAGCCAAATACGATATATAAATAATACACATTTACATTAGTTTCAAATATATGTGTCTCTTCTACAGTTACTACAGCTGCTACCAAAAAATACAAATGCAGAACAAGTTGCTAAATTAAAGGGAAAATAAAATGCTATGATAAAAGCTAACTAAAAGCTTAAACTCCAACTATAGCGCCCATTTTTCTTAAAGCGATCATGTCAAATGTCCCCAAATTCCATGTTTTTCCAGGCACATCAAGCGATGAACAGACGGCTCGTGACAATTTGACGAACGTGCTAAAGATTGCGTTTGTTAAATCGCATACTATTGGCGCTAGTTCTGTTGCTTTCGTAATCAGACATTCTAGATCAGGGGTGTACAAGTTCAGTCCTCAAGGGCTACAAACAGGCCAGGTTTAAAGAAGACAACCCCCATTTGTTTGTTTTTTTAACAGGAACAAACAGTTTCTTGGAGCTGAACCTGAGATACTTACCAGTGAAGGTGCCAGCTTGCAGTACTCTCCAGAGGAAACGAAATGGCAGTTGCGCCTTGGCATTTTAAATCTCATGCATCCCGTAAACCAATTGGAAACCGTAATATTCTCCATTGTGGCTTCTATTGGATGGCCGTTTAAAACCCAGTGCTACACCAAGAAGTGATGCCAGTATCTTAGTAACCTGGGCACTCGTAGCTGAAAATAATGGGATTAATCTGCGAGGACCCCTTGGTTCCCAGCTTTTAAAATAAATGGATTAGTTTGGGGGGATTGTTGCTCTAGGTTATAATCCCCAAAGAATAGGGCATTAGCTGGTGATTGATGCTTTGGCTCGAGGAGTTGAAGGCCACAGTTAATCAAGTAATGGCTTCATGGGGGGTGATTATTACTATTGTAAAATATATTTATTTTAATTGGATTTCCTTTTCATGTGAGCAGTTGTTACTGGTTCCAAACGGTGGGCATCCCTGGACCCAGATACACAACATTTCAACCAATCAATTTTCAGAGCTCTCCAAAAAAAAAGTAGTTAACCAACAATTTGCCACCTTTCCTTCTTGTCGCTCATTCCATCTACAGTAGATTGAAAACTGAAGGAGAGGAGCAGGGTCCTCTTTGTATGCATTTGTGCATGTTTATCCTCACCTGTATGTAACTATTTGTTTTTGTAATATACATAACTCTGTACCCCATTGTACCGCGCTGTGGAATATGCGGGTGTTTCACAAATAAACGGTAGTAGTATTAATAATAATAATGGCTCAGTACAATCAGACAAAATCTGTATATCATAGAGATACTTGACTAAAAATGACAGACGGAATATAAAAGCCAGCCTCGATTATGTAACTAAATGTATTTAAAAGTATTCATACTGTGCGATATAAACATTTCTAACCGCTTGTCTGCTATAATCACAACAGCGAAACAAATGTTAAGCTGTTGCTTTCACATCAAAGCCATTGTAGTAGACACAGAACAAGCTGAAAACCTTTTGTACTTGTAATTTCAAAGGAAATATGAAAAGTGTTCCTTTATTGCTCATTGTATCAATGTAAATGTATGAGATTTCAAAAACTAAATGCAGAGAAGGTTGGCAAAGGAAAATGTTGTGTAATGTTGTGTAATGTAGGAACCTGCTTGTATGCTCTACCTTAACGTGGTTGCAGGCTTAACATGTTTTGGCCATAAGATTTAACTAAATGACCCATACTTATGGGATAAAAAAACCCATATACTGTACAAATGAAATAAATCATTTGTCATATTGGATGTGCATTGGGGCTTCTTTCTTACTGTATATTTGAGGTCACTTTCCCAGTAGCGCTCCAGTTGGCACAACTAAATATGTAAATATATAACACTGTGGGACAGGGTTTTGAGCTTGCCAAGATTGTGTGTCTAATTGAATTGTATCCCCAATCAAACTCTGTCCTTATGCATAATGCTTGATAATCCATACATCTAGCAACGAGAAAAAATAAATACATTTGATTGTTTTTAAATACTTTACAGTTGGGTTCAGATAGAAAACTAGAGAAATGCGAAAGTCTATCACCGTTTGCTTCATGAATGTCTCTTTAAATGGTTTAAGTAATATGTGAAACATTTAAGGGGTTTGTCGATATGCAGTGTTCAACAAAAACATTCTCATTGTAAATTTGTGGGAAACTTACACTTGCGGTAGCACTTGCTAACTTTTGCAAAACAAACAAAAAATTTAGAGGGGGAATTTGAAGTCAAAGCTGATCTCTAAGGAAGTAATTTCCAAATAATTTGAAATCTCGGTAACCTTCCTGCCAGCTGAGGATGTTTCACACATCTAGTCGTCACAAAATATGTAGACCCTTAATTGTTTTTCGGTGACAAACTATTTGAGATACACTGTACGCATTTGAAAATGTATTGGAAAGGTTATATGTTTCTAATGTAGCACCCCTGTGAGAATACTACTTACTTAAAGCAGCAATATGGATTCACTTTTAAAAAATATCTATATTATTTTTAATTACAGGTATGAAGCATGGCCTCTCCAGAGCTGAAACCCATTAATTTCCGCACCAGGGACCCCCTGCACCCAGAGATACTTACCTCCATAGAGGGTGCTGGTATGTCTGCAGAGTTTAAAGGTCCAGGTTACGCGGACCAATTGGAAGAAGCACTGGATGACGTCACGGCTTCCTATTGACCCACGTGACGGAGGACATTTAAACGCCACCATTAGATTAAGGATCATAGTTTCTCTGCTGGCATTGGCTAGCGGCACCACTACGGAGGTAAGGATCTTTGGAAGCAGGGGTCCCTGGAGCTTAAATTAACAGGGTTCAGCTCCAGAGACCCCCTGCTTCAAATCTGTAATAAATATATATATATATATATATATATATATATATATATATATATATATATATATATATATATATATATATATTAAAGTTAACCCGTATTGCTGCTTTAAGAGCCCTACAGGGTTAATTGCAGATATAGCTACAGTGTATCACCTCTATCCATCACATGGGGAAGGATGACTATGCAGAACCTAGCCATATTCACCTTCTAGAAGTGCCTAGTGATGCTACTAAATAGAATGTTATTCTGTACTCCTGCCCTAGTTGTCATAGTGACCAGTGATGTCACTAGTGGTATATAAAGAGGGGATGGAACATTCTAGCTTCAGATATCAGGAGGAGACCAAGATTGGAGTTCTCATTGTACATGATGTAACTACATTGTTTACTATTAGGGTAACAGTTGTTTTCCAGCTAGGGAAGTATCTTAAAGGTAGGGCAACTCTATATGGCTCTGAGCATGTGTCACTCACAAGAGGGGATGAACAGGTACTCCAAAGGAGGTTCCTTAAGCAAGGGACTTAAGAGACACTGAGGGGCAATATCCTCTCTATACACTAGTCAAAAGTATTGTGTGTGGTCATCTGATTCTGATGGCCCCAGTATGTGATTTCTCAAATAGTGGTAATACGGGGTTGTAAAGAAAGAAATTGTGGTTATCTACAACCATCACACTGCTCACTTTTCTGACTTGGTGATGGTAGTCTGTAGCCACACATTTCTTTATCTGGTGATACCGACAAATACACAGAACATATTTATCGTATTCATTTGAATGGAGTGGAGTTCTTCTCATGCACTGGCCAATGGCTTTATAGCATATTAAATAGGTATAAAATAAAGACATGTGGTGTTTAAAATTAGACTTGGAATAAACAAACAAGCAGCATAGATTAAAAGAGCTTTAATTTCTGAAATGTAAGGAATATTAGTAGGAAACAAAAACGAAAAAAACAGAAAAATAAGTATACTGTACACAGAAACTGTAATCTCATTAACAATGCCGATTTTAAGTACCAGAAAAGTATTTTCCTTCACATGTTTAGTTCAGGAGTACATTAAAGGGATTCATAAAATGTAACAAGAACTGGAGGCTTCATAAACATGCTGATGTGATTACCATCTTGTTAATAATTTAAAATATTATACTGGCACTGCTGGGAGCATAGTGCATTATTTTAAACAGTGAAAAGGCCTCATGGTAATACTCACTAATGGCATCGCCACGGAAGTAATGTTTGTAAAACCAATACACTCTCATTTGTTAAGGAAGAAAGCATCTAAAGTGTGACCTTATTTTGCATTACATTCCGGTAAAATATTTAGTCAAATTTGCAAAACAGGGTTTCTACAGACGAAAAGTAACACAAATAGGAAAACTATGAAGAAACGTAATTGTAGCAGTTTAAAAATATAAGGTCTTATTATTCCCACTGGGGTAGAGTAGATTTGCTAAGGTGCAATGAGGAACCTGTCACTACAGTACATGCATTATGACAAGGGTTACCATTCGTCCCGTTTTTTTCTGGGCTGTTCCGGGTGACTGTCCGTCACAGATATGTCACGGGTTTTGCCCCTGGTGACTGGTCACGTGCGCGAGTCGGCGGTGGTGCGCGTGGGCGGCAACGTGAGGAGGATGCAGCGGCCGTCAGTATTTTTTTTTCTTCCCAATAGCAGGATGCCGGGGGGCGGGGCTTTAGAGTAGAAGCAGGGGATTGGTTGGAGGTCAGGGTATGCCGGGGGCGGGGCTTAGTGCCTGGGGCGGGGCTTAGTATCGGGGGCGGGTGGTGTGTGTGTGTTTTCACCAGAAGGAAGGCTCCCAGCAAACAGCTGGAAACTGAAACTGCCGGCAGACTGGAAAAAAGCCTCACTACTTCTGGCTCCGTACAGTGGCACTACACTCACCGGTAAGCCCCATGACGCCTGTGTTTGTCCCTCCCAGTGTGTGTGTGTCTGCCCCTCCCAGTGTGTGTGTGACTGCCCCCCTCCCAGTGTGTGTGACTGCCCCCCCTCCCAGTGTGTGTGTGTCTGCCCCCCTCTCCCAGTGTGTGTGTGACTGCCCCCCCTTCCCAGTGTGTGTGTCTGCCCCCACTCCAAGTGTGTGTGCGACTGCCTCCCCTCCCAGTCTGTGTGTGACTGCCCCCTCCCAGTCTGTGTGTGTGTGTGTGTGTCTGCCCACTCCCACTGTGTGATGCCCCTCTCCCAGTGTGTGTGTGCCACCTCCCAGTGTGTGTGTGTGTGTGACTGCCCCCTCCCATTCTGTGTGTGTGTCTGCCCCCCATCCCATTCTGTGTGTGTGTGACTTCCCCCCTCCCAGTCTGTGTGTGACTGCCCCCCCAAGTGTGTGTGTGACTGCCCCCTCCCAGTGTCTGTGTGTATCAGTGACAGTGTGTACACAGACACCAACCCAGTCACTCACTCACCCATGTGTCAGTCAAATGTGTCAGTCGCCCACCCACCCACCCACCCACGTAGGAGTCAGTCACCCACCTACCCACGTGTCAGTCAGTCACCCACCCACCCACGTGTCATTCACCCACCCACGTGGCAGTCAGTCAGTCACAGACCCACGTGGCAGTCAGTCAGTCACCCACCCACGTGGCAGTCAGTCAGTCATCCACCCACGTGTCAGGCAGTCAGTCACCCACCCACGTGTCAGGCAGTCAGTCACCCACCCACCCACATGTCAGGCAGTCAGTCACCCACCCACCCACGTGTCAGGCAGTCAGTCACCCACCCACCTACGTGTCAGGCAGTCACCCACCCACCCACGTGTCAGGTAGTCAAGTGTCAGGCAGTCACCCACCCATGTGTCAGGCAGTCACCCACCCAAGTGTCAGGCAGTCGACCCACCCAACCACCCAAGTGTCAGGCAGTCACCCACCCATCCACCCAAGTGTCAGGCAGTCAAGAGTGTCAGGCAGTCACCCACCCACGTGTCAGGTAGTCGACCCACGCACCCATGCAAGTGTCAGGCAGTCGACCTACCCACCCAACCAAGTGTCAGGCAGTCAAGTGTCAGCCAGTTACCCACCCACCCAAGTGTCAGGCAGTCAACCCACCCAAGTGTCAGGCAGTCAACCCACCCAAGTGTCAGGCAGTCAAAAGTGTCAGGCAGTCAACCTCCCACCCACCCAAGTGTCAGGCAGTCACCCACCAAAGTGTCAGGCAGTCAAAGTGTCAGGCAGTCTTCCCAACCACCCACCAAAGTGTCAGGCAGTAAAGTACCCACCCACCCAAGTGTCAGGCAGTCACCCACCCACCAACCAGTCAAGCTGTCACCCACCCACCCAAGTGTCAGGCAGTTGAAGTGTCAGGCAGTAGAACACGCCCACCGACCCACCCACCCAAGTGTGTGGCAGTCACCCACCCACCCACTCAAGCATCAGGCAGTCAAGTGTCAGGCAGTCACCCAACCCAAGTGTCAGGCAGTCACCCACCCACATGTCAGGCAGTCAAGTACCCTCCCACCCAAGTGTCAGGCAGTCAAGTGTCAGACAGTCACCCACCCGTCAGGCAGTCTCCCACCCACGCAAGTGTCAGGCAGTCAAGTGTGTCAGGCAGTAAACCCCACCAAAGTGTCAGTCAGACAATCCTATCTCTCTCTCTCTCTCTGTCTGTCTCTCTCTCTCTCTCTCTCTCTCTCTGCCTCTCTCTCTGTGTGTGTGTCTCTCTGTGTGTCTCTCTCTCCTTTGTCTCTCTCCTTTGTCTCTGTCCTTTGTCTCTGTCCTTTGTCCCTGTCCTTTGTCTCTGTCCTTTGTCTCTGTTCATGCTGTTCTGTCTCTCATCTGTCATCTGTCATCTGTCTCTCATCTGTCTCGCTCTCTGTCTCTCTGTTTGTCTCTCTGTTTGTCTCTCTGTCCTCTGTCTCTCTCTGTTCTGTCTCTCTGTTCTATCCTCCTGTCTCTCTGTCACTGTCTCTCTGTCTCTCTGTCACTGTCTCTCTCTCTGGCACTCTCTCTCTCTCTGCACTCTCTCTCTCTGGCACTGTCTTTCTCTCTCTGGCACTGTCTCTCTCTCTCTCTCTGGCACTGTCTCTCTCTCTCTCTGGCACTCTCTCTCTCTCTGGCACTGTCTCTCTCTCTCTCTCTGGCACTGTCTCTCTCTCTCTCTGGCACTGTCTCTCTCTCTCTCTCTGGCACTCTCTCTCTCTCTCTCTCTCTCTGGCACTGTCTCTCTCTCTCTCTCTGTCACAGTCTCTCACTGTCTCTCTCTGTCACAGTCTCTCTCTGTCACTGTTTCTCTGTCTCTCTCTCTGTCACTGTCTCTCTGTCTCTCTCTCTGTCACTGTCTCTCTCTGTCTCTCTCTCTGTCTCTCTCTCTGTCTCTCTCTGTCTCTCTCTGTCTTACTCACTCACTCAGTCTGTCACCCACTCTCTCTGTCTTATCTTAACTGCCGTATACCTACACCAAAATAACCTATACTGCTTTCTTCCAGATCTGACTCAAGTTTCACATGGGAGACCTCGGAAGACAGGTAGGGAACACCTCCCCTCCAGTATAGTACCTTGAGGAACTGCGTATCAGGTAAGATCCCAGGCGGGATTGCTGCTTTTGAAATTGTGAAGAGGGGGCATCCAGACACTGGTTAAGAGGTTGAGAAGTCATTCACATCTGGCTTTTTTTTTTGTTCGATTAGTGAGGTCATCCGACACACACACACACACACACACACACACACACACACACACACACACACACACACACACACACACACACACACACACACACACACACACACACACGTAACTATGTAACAAGGACTAATGGTAGTAAAGTATAAGTGTAATACAATAAATAAACTGTTAATGTAAAAAAAAAAATTGTGTGTCCCGGTTTTTCATTTTCAAAATCTGGTCACCCTAATTATGACTCCATAAGACATTTTATGGATACAGCAACATTTACTTAGAGATCGTATGGCAGCTGTGAGACGCATTATGACACCGCAAGAAGCATTGTATAGGCTGTGTTATGGATAAAGAACTGTGTGGTTCTTGGTCTTCATATGATAATAAGCTAATAGACCCCTTCGCTCCTAGAACTGTCTTTGAACAATGAATACAGATGTAGCTGATGTTACTTCACCCGCGGGTGTGTTAGCCCCGCTTGTTTTTCGCACACGGCTAATGCATTTTGAACGCCAGTTGCCCTCGCTGGTGCGTTGGGTCTCCCGCTCTAACGCGCCAACATGAGCAATAATATCTGCTACATCGTATGTCACATTTGACAAATTGTCAACAGAATATTTACAGAAGTAAGCGGAGAATGAAATCCCTGAGAAAGATAGCTATTTTTGATGATGTTTGCCTGATCCATGACTTTTTTGGAAAATCCACAATTTGTCACTAGTGACGTGCGTGTGTCTTTAGATGCACAAATGTTTTTTCGGGAATTTCTGGAACGGCCATACTGTATCACTCAAAATGTGGCCAATTTACCAGAATTTTAGCACTTTTTGCATCTTTGTGACCTGAACTTAGGGTCAAATGGCCTGGGCGTTGACTTTGAGTGCTTGACAATTATTTTGGGAGGCGAACTTTGGAAAAATGATGCCAAGTTCAATGAAAATTTCTATTGCACACAAATGTTTTCGCCATGATGAATTATGATGTAATTGCAAGCTAAGCAGAGATATTAATAGTTCTCATGAGCAGGTGAATGTATTACATGGAAAGAGGTAATGTACAGCAAGTAAATGTTTTACTATGGTTGATTTGTCGCAGGTATTTCAGATATACTGAAAACGTTACAATATTTGTGTATGGGAATGCAACTTTACTTAATACTGCATGGTAAGCACAAGCTCACATTAGGCTATCTTCTGAGAGACCGAGATTGTAAAGTTTGTATGCATGCTACATTACGCATTTACACTTCCTATGGACTCTTTCATTAGGACTCCTTAACCCAGGGGTGCGCAAACTGGGGGCGCGGCCCCCATAAGGTGCGCGAGATTCAGAGGCCCCGCGCTCTTCCCTAAGGCATTTAAATTAAATGCCGGGTGAGTGGCAAAGGCCTCTGTAAACTTCACTTATCATGGGTCAGATGGCTTCTGGAGATGTTTCGCCATGGCAACGTGGCGTCAAATGACGTTGCGGTGTCACGTGATGCCGCATTGCCATGGCAACGTGATGTCAGAACGCCGGAGCTAAGGTAAGGAGGCGGGCGCGAGGAGGGAGGGAGAGCTGTCAGGAGGGCACAGGGGAAAACGATTGCGCACTTCTGCCTAAACCTACTGTACACTGGATCAAGGTAGGCATTTATACCACCTCTTTACCCTTTAGGCGCAGCGGGGGATATGGGAGAAGATTCACAAAGCTCCAATACAACGTATTCCTGCTCATTCAGCGTTCACTGCCATTCAAGTAAATAATGGTTATTGGAGCTTTGGGAATCCCACCATAGACTTTGCTAGTATGGCTTCTAGAATGTAACATTGTGCAGTACACACAGGAGTCTATGCACTAAGCGCCAATAAAAATAGTCACCAGGGTTTTTAAATTGCCATTTTTGACAACGTTGCTCACGGCATGCAGAAAGCCCCGAATATCAGTGATAGCAACATTTGCAAAAATGGCGAATAGCTGGCGACGTGAAGATTGCCTCTCTAAAAAGGGCTCACCCGGCGATTTCTTTCTGCTGCAGAGAGAGCGAGAGAGAGAGAGATGCCTCTTTCTGCGCAAATCTCACCCGAAAATATATTTTTTTTAATTTGCATTTTATTACTAGTTTATTGTAGCAGGGAGTCTCCGGAGCCGAACTATGTTGATTTCAGGTCTGGGGACCACCTGCTTCCCGAGATTCAGACCCTGTTATGGGGTGCCGGTATCTCCTATGCATTTTATTCCCACAGTCACGTGACGCGGGACATTTAAATGCATAGGAGATAACGGCACCCCATAATGGGGCCTGAATCTCGGGAAGCAGGGGTTTCCCAAGGCTGACATCCACACTGTTCAGCTCTGGAGACCCTCTGCTCCCGCACACTAATAATAAAAATTGCATTAAAGCAGCTTCGTTACCTTAGTGGATAGGGGCTAGGGCAATAAAGGGGTTAAGGCACAATAGCAGCTTTATTGAGGGCAGAGGGGGTGAGTGAAGAGGGCACTTGTATTGTATTGTATGTCTTTATTTATATAGCGCCATTAATGTACATAGCGCTTCACAGTAGTAATACACGTGACAATCATATAAATAACAGATACTATAAATAACAGATCATGGGAATAAGTGCTTTAGACATAAAAGTAACATTAAGGAAGAGGAGTCCCTGCCCTGAGGAGCTTACAGTCTAATTGGTAGGTAGGGAGAACGTACAGAGACAGTAGGAGGGAATTCTAGTACGTGCGTCTGCAGGGGGCTAAGTTTTATGTATCATGTGTTCAGAATACTTGGCCCTATTTATTTATTGGCTGCTCTTGTGCCAAATGCCAAAACTTACCTTGGCCATTTTCACATCAGGGGAACTTATCCGTGTAAGAAACTGCCTCTAAATCCAGCAGGGAGCTGGTTAACTGCAGACAGGCAATTAACCAGACTAGCTGGCTAATTAGGAATGTGAGACAGGTTTAAAACTCCTGCTAAGACAGGCATAGAGAGATTTTCCTAAGGTGCTGCCATGAGGAGAGAGTCTTGAAGCACACAAGACTGTGTGTTGGCAGCAAGACCCAAGGGGACAAGACCTTTATACCTGGACACAGAGATTTCCATAGCACACAAGGGTGCTGACCCAGGAGACCAGAGAGGCCTTCCCCTACCCCTACAGCTACAACAACAGGAACAGATAAGAGACTTTCTTGTTGGACGTGTGTGTGTGTGTGTGTGTGTGTGTGTGTGTGTGTGTGTGTGTGTGTGTGTGTGTGTGTGTGTGTGTGTGTGTGTGTGTGTGTGTGTGTGTGTGTGTGTGTGTGTGTGTGTGTGTGTGTTTTCACCCAAATCAGTCTCCATTAAATGTACCTCTGCACACATCTCTTACAATGTGATTGATATTTCATGTAGAATGATGACTTTACATTGCGGATGACTGTAGGGTACTTTCCAGAAGTTGCGCTGGATGAACTACAATAAGCATATTTTGTACTTAACTATAGAAGTAGGATATATTCTAAGGATCAATACCATTATGTAGAACATTAAAGTCACTTGTTTGAGTCAACTTAAATAGACCAGCCCTATTATCTGTTCTTATCTAACGTTGGGTGACATATCAAATGTTCCTTCATCATTAGCCATGATACAAAAGAAAAACAGGAGCACATGGCTGATTATAATATGTTTCCAAATTAGCTCTCCATTGAACAGATATTCACTATGCATTGATTGATATCACAGTTAGGAGGTTAAAAAAAGAGGCTACAATAACTAATGGAAAGCATACGTACTCAGTACAAAATGGGAATCAATACAGAATGAAAGAAGCAGCTTGAAGTCTCCCACAATTCACCCATAAGAACTGCAGGTTATTAGGCTCCATGCTATGAGAAGGTTTACCCAAGGCTACAGCCAAAGTTTATAAAACAAGAAAAGCAGTGGCACTTTGGAAATTGTCTTTTTGTACCCACATAATAATGATTTTCTCACTCGTGTCTTAGATGTTGTTCTTTGTTTCCTAGAAAAGCGGTACACAAACTGGGGGGCGGGTGAATTTCTAGGGGGGGGGAGCACAGCGGTTAAATAAGCCCCGTGCTCTTCCCCACGGCATTTTAATTAAATACTGGGGGAGGCGTGAGGCCTCTGTAACTCACTTATCTGCTGCCAGCCGGGTCTTCGGCGACGCGTCACCATGACAATGCGGCATCAAATGACGCTGCAGGGTCATGTGACGTCACGCGTCGCCATGGCAACATGCGTCAAATGATGCGATGGGGTCACTCAACGTCATTTGACGCCGAGCCATTGGGAGAGGGGGGGGGGGGGCACGAATGCTGCGGCTCCCGTGAAGGGGGCCGCAGCTCAAGAAGTTTGAGCACCCCTGTCCTAGAAGATACCTCTATGCATTTTCTTCCCTAAAGACATAAATCCTACTTGGCTATCAAGTAAAAATGCTTTAAAATACTTTGTTGTCCAATTTGCTTATAGAAGCAGATTTTTGTAAAGATCACTAATGTGCGGTATACAATTTTCAAACATATATGTAAGCTTACAAGGGCAAATACAAAAAGTAATGTGTTAGTAATAACACTAATTGACAAATACTTTCTCTATCCATTAAAATTGGTATAAGTAAGTATGAGGATCTATTTTTATTTTTAATTTTATTGCAAGTTATTCTATTTTGGATTCTTTAGATTATGAATTATGAAGTGTCAATGGTTCAACAAAATAGTATGCATTCGGCTGTGCAACATCTTATGTGCCATACATTGAAGTTAGAATTGGGGGTGCAGACTACAAGAAGAACCGGACTCTCCTCTTCAACAACTCTGCAACTGTGAAAATTTGACTTTCTAAATGCTCTGACAATTTGTACACATCTATAAACTCAGTTTCTAAGCTGGTGCTTAATCTTCAGTGCTACAATACCCTGCCAGGCCTGATTTATACACCTTCTCTTTCAACTCCTACTCTTATCCTACAATTACTGGGAACTCTCTCCTCCTACCTCTCTCCCTGCCTCTCATTATGCCGTCCCTGTTTTCTCACTCCTTTGTAAACGTATCTCTTCTCGCCAACTGCCCCATCCCCTCCTATCCACATTTCTTCATCGCTTCTCCCCTCTACCTATGCATGTGGCCATACACTGCACAACTATTTACACACCTCTTTCCCAACTCTCCTAAATAAAAAGCACCCCCACAAATCCACTATTCACCTTCTCTCTCTCTCTCTCTCTCTCTCTCTCTCTACTGCTCCTTCTTGCTGCGAGTGATCTCTTCTATTCCTGGACCCAGCCATATACACACCTGCTCTCACCCACGCCTCCCTGCCTCCTCTTTCCTTGCTAATGTATTACCGACCAACCTTAAAACTCACATCGCAAAAGAAGCATCACAATAGCCTGGACTCATTGTTACTATCATACACTCAGTCACTGATACCAACAATTGTGGCCAAGCACTGCCATCTACAGCACTTATTCCCTCACCGGCTGTCTCTGTAACTCTTCCATTTTACCACTTAGATTGTAAGCTCTCCGTGGGCAGGGATTTCCTTTCCTATTGTCTGACTTTGCTGCGCTTATTCTATTATTACAATTCCATGTACTGTATTGTTTTTGTCAATCGCTGGGTACACTGTTGGCTCTATATAAATAACGATATACATACATACATTAAAGAGGCGTTCCCCAATAGACTTTTCTTTTTTTCCATTACATTTCTTATTTTAAGAACAAACTTTTATGGGGTACAAATAAAAAAAGGGTATAATATAATGGTGAATATAAAACATCATAGTATACATAGTGCAAAATATTAAATCGGGGGAGGGTAGGGATGGGAGGGGGGAAAGTCATACAGCCTTAAATACTCTCATGTAGGTAACCAGATATACAGCTAATTTTATACATATTCAGCCATATACTGTACAGTCCCACAGTTGTGGAGGTTTTCTATCATATATAGCCTTTTCTTTTTAACACCCTAGCTGGTTCAAGAGATATTTATAGTTTTGTTGTGTTGGTTCCAACACAAAAAATAACAAATATGGTCACAGACTACAAATATGGCCGCCTGGATCACCAATAGAAAGCTGCCAAGTCATCTCCAGAGGATATCACAGCTTTGCTATTGGCTGCCGGTTGAGTCCTGACCATGGTGGGCATACTGATATTACAAGATTGTGAGCTGGATCTCCTATCATGCTCACCAGATATTGGGGGACCACCGATAAGCTCTGTAAAAATAACAATGTTTCCTGGAATGCTCCTTTAACATACCAACGAATGTTCAATTTACTCAGTCACGATAATTAGACAAATAATCAATCAACAACCAAATGCTATTTATAAATATCTATAAAAATAGATTTTATATACAGTAGACATTTTACAGAGTGAATGGTTAAAGGAATAACAGCTTGATGGAATATTTTGTTTAAGCATGGAATCAATCATTTAAAATATTTAATAAAAATAACCTGGCATTTAGCTAAAGAAATATTTACAGTGATTGCATAGTTTGGCTTTGTATTTGCTGAAAATAGAAGCTGAAACAAGAAACAAAGTTAAAAGGTATATTTATAAATAGCTACAGATATTTTTTTGGTCATGGCTGCTATTTGGAATGTACTAAACACTAATTAATGTGAATTGTTTATTGCAATTTTATTTGTTGTATTATACAGGTAAAGCTACAGGTATGCTCCTACATTTGACACCTTGCATCAATAGACAACCAAGCACAAACTCCGCTGTAGAGGGAGAAAGGGGGTGGCCCGGTATTAAAGGGGTTGCACCCCATTTGGCCTCCCCTTACCGCACCAGGGAGACAAGGGGTTAACTGGACTGAGGTCCAGAAATGTGATTTAACCCTTGTTATGACCTGTAAATGTATTTTCCCCTGTTCCCCTGTTCCATTGTAATGTCTGTGTTAGTCAGTGTCTGCATCACACACACACTAGAATCCATCCGGGAGCCCAAGGGTTAATAGTTCTTTGATGATTATAGCTTTGTGAAGTTTTCCCGCCTTTTCAGGCACCATTTTGCAGGTTCCCATAAGCCGCCATTAGGGCTCAATGCGTTTTAATGGTGAATCTTGCTGTGAAGTCCGGTTCCTGAGAAGACCAGCAGATGGCGTCCGAGAGGGAGAGCGGCGGTTTCCCATTGAAAGTCTATGGGCTCATTGACTTCAATGGAGAAACCCTCGAAAGAGCTTTTCAGGAATGAGTTGGCTGCCTTCCAAACCGCTTAACCGCAAAGCGGATACAATGTCCTTTAAAAGAGTTAAAATCACTTGAGTCAAGTTCAACGTTAATTGGCGTGGGAATAAACTGTTCTGGGGGCCCTAGAAATAAAATTCTTTTTGCCCCTAGTTCCTAGGCTTCCCCCCACTCGACCACAACCGGGTCCCCGAATCCTGGAGCCCCGATAAGGGTCGAACCAGATAGAGCGGGTCGCGCCATAGGCTTTGCCGGCGGCGGCAGAAACGGCTCAGAAAAATGACTAAGTGTGAAATGCTGAATTTTAGGAATCCATATCTCCGGTTCCAGAGGGACCAGAGGATCAAGGTTTGGGGTATCTGTAGTCACTGCTCCGGCATCACTGCAGAACCATCCTTGACCCTCTTGGACCAACCCGACGGAGTATGGACCCCCTTGAAAGTTCGGGGCTTTTACCATTGATTCTAATGAGGGAAAAGCCGCATGGTGAAAAAATGACTAAGTGTAAAATGTTGAAATGTGTAAGTCCATATCTCCGGTTCTGGAATGCCCAGAGGGATGGGATTTTGGTGACATGTAGCCAAGGTTCCGGCTTTAATGCATGCCCATTTCCAGCCCCCTCAGACCAACCAGACGGAGTATGGACAACTGTAAAGATTTGTAGATTTTCTCATAGACTTCAATGGCGGCGGTTCCCCATTGAAAGTCTATGGTAGGAAACCCCATTGACTACAACGGCGGAGTTGCTCCATTGAAACCCATGGCGGCGGAGCCCGTTGTTTTCAATGGGGATTTAGTGAAAAGCTGAGATTTCTTTTAGCGGAGATTTTTGTATTAAAATGAAAAATGATTTAATGTGCATTTGTGTAACTCCGGCTCCATAGGTCGTAGCAAGTCGCTTTTTGGATCATATGGTGTCCCAGTTCTGGCAATGAGAAGTGGGAAGTTTGGACCTGCTAGATCCAATGGAACCGGATATTTTAATACGTCTATGTTTTATGCTTAATACTGTATTCTAAGGTATGGATAAATTCCAGAGGAAATTTCTTTGGCCATAATGTAGCAGATTGCCCCAAGAGGCGCCCTAATGTCTAGGATTTGAGTGCTGTTCAAAGGGTCTTGTCACCCTCCCTGTTTACCTAAGGGCGGAGGAAGCTCAAACCAGAGCAGTTTTTAAGTGTTCCAATTAACACCTTCCAACAAAGGTTTTCCTGCCAGAAAGCCAAATGGGTAGACTGGCTGGTATTCCCTTTGCATATGTGGGGCTACAGAAATGAGACCCCAGAGTTCTACTGCGCATTTGCCAACCAGCAGGGGGGCATGGGTCAGAATGCTTTCCCACGTTAGTGAGTGGCTGGAGGTAATTGAAAACCAATCCCCTGTACTTAAGGTTATGGATAGGGCCACAAAAGGTATATAATCTGTGGTCAAGCCCTTATCCATTGTTCTTCATGTTGTTCATGTTTTGCAAGTTCTTTAAGTGTTCAGTCTGTTCTATACCATCTTGTTTGCTGAGAGAAACGCTATACACTGTCTTCCTGCCAGAGTTCTTTTCATGCTTTTGGGTGTCTTGATGACTATGAAGAGTGCTGTATGAACTGCCAGTCCAGCTGTGACTGCTTCATCATTTCCATTTTACGTGTCTATATTTTGCCTGTTATTTGTACATATCTGTTGTGTTCACCTTTATCAAGGAATAAATTACATTTTATCATATCTAAGTCTCGTCCCAGTTCAAACCCAGGTATATATATATTTATATATAGTTTTGGTGTAAATTACAGCCTGTCTCAAGCTACCGTGACATCCGCACCGCCCAACATTAATACCTTGTGCTGAATGCTGCCCCTGTGACATCTGCGGTATTGTACATAAAAACACACAGAAATTGTATTGCCATGCTCACTGATCTAGATCAGAACTCCTGTGCTTCAACGATGGATCAATCCAGTTTCTACAGATGCAAGAAACTTCTTAATGCTATATCAGTCTCATCTCTAAGGAGCCTAAGAAAGTGCAGGGTATCTGTTGATACAAGAGTACCTGCGACCTCAAAAACCCTTCATACAAAGACTAACGTGAGAAAAGAAAACAAGTCAGCAGCAAAATCTCCAAAGGGGAAGGCTCAAGGACCGATGTGGAAAAAGAAGATAATTAAAACTATTGCCATTCGTGTACCCAGAAAAGCTGATTCTGCACCAGGTACCTGTACCCCAATCACCATAACACACATTTCATCTCATCACTTCAGGTCCTGCACCTCACCTCAGACCAGTCCAACGTTGACCCTGCTCACCTTGCCCCCTAACCTAGCTCAGCCCAACTTGGACCCTGCTCACCTCAGCCCAACTCAAACCCTGCTCTCCTCGCCGCGGTCTCAGCCCAACTTGAACCATGCTCACCTCACCCACACACTGCTCACTTAAAATCAGCCCAATTTGGACCAACCCCCCACAAAGTACACAGCTCCAGCCTAGTGGGTGCCTTTTTCATATGCAGCTTGGCAATATCAAGTGGATTTGCAATGGACAATTGTGATGCCGCTATATAACATACATGTTTACCTCTGCACCGGACCTGCCATTGATCGTGCCCTGCCACTGCATATAAAGCAGAGACTGAACACAATGGAAGGAAAAAATGCAAATGGCAAGAGACATGGCCGGTCTCTATCTGATTTATAGGTACACAGCAGCAGGAGAGAGACAGACATCTGGAGGAAACCTCTTCTTCTCCCCATGTGCATCCAGGCCATACGCAGATGGAAGGAATCACACACAACACATACATCGATGATGACTTTGTGGCTACAAGCCTCCATGCTGCAGAGACCGACCTGAGCAGTTACCTGTGCCCATTTTCCAAAGCATATTTGTGGCACCATGGAGGCAGAGACGCATCAGTATAACTGTCCATGGGAATTCAGTGGATGACTTCACGCTTTCAATAATTTCAGGTGAAACTTTGCAAAGCTACAATATCTTTTACACAGCAAGGGACAGCCAAATCGATTTGCCCATCTAATCTTCCAACACCACCGTTATGCCCAGTGGGTCAGAAATGTGAGCTTCGATGGCTCAAGGGTAAGAAGGCTATTCCTAGCAATTTGAGGAGATCTATTTTAGATGAACTTGGGAAGCAGTATCAATGCACTTCTGCAGAAATTCAAATCCGTCAAAGACACAAGCTGAACCTCATCCGTTTCAGCTCCAGGGACCCCCTGCTTCCGTAGATACTTCCCTCCGAACGGGGTACTGGTAGACAGTTCAGGGTTCACATTATGGCTGATTTTCAAAGCTCCCGGGCCCTGCCGGCCAATAGAAAAACGTGACATCATAAAGTTAAGCTTCCTATTTGCCCATGTGATCGGTGACTTTAAATTGCAAAAAAACTGCAGAGATACTGACATCCCCTTTGGTGGTAAGTATCTCTGGAAGCAGGTGTCCCCAGAATTGAAATTAATGGGGTTCGGCTCCGGAGACCTCTGCTTCAATCCTGTATTTTAAAACAAAAATCATTAAAAATGGCTTGTATTGCTCCTTTAAGTGTCAGAAATGTATGTATGTTCATGGAGGATTGTATCATGGGATTGTTCCATTTTAGTTTCATGTTAAACACTTTTATGTCTGTGCTGTGTTTTCATTCTACAGCTTAGTATATCAAGACTGCACTTCGCACTTACGTGTTTTGTCCTATTGCAGTGGCTCCCAACCTTTTTTTACATTGTGAGCCCCCTGGTAGAAAATATTTTCTCTGTGAACTCCCCAATAAGAAATTCAGTATATATTCAATGTAGGTACCTGCTAAACAGAGTCTACCGTGACGTGGTTGGCAGGCCTGAATCATATTTTGGTCAAAAGATGCAATCAAATGACTCCTTTGTCCCACAGACTTACGTTCTAAATGCAAACATTTCACTAGTATATTTTAGCCCACTTTGGTAGGAGCACAGGAATTGTTCTTTTGTTTTCCCATATATAGTACAGTATGTAAGGCCAATCCTTTTACCAGCAGTACACTTCTAAGGGAAGGAGCGCGATAATAGGTACAGTCTTCTAATAAATTGTATTGCCTGCTCATCAAACTATTGCCAACAATATAGTTTGACTGATCCCAGGCAATATAGTGTTCTGAGCTCAGTTAAGACACCAAACTGTACTTCGGTTTTTGCAGAAAACATGGGTGGTATAGCTGTTAAACACTATGTGAGCTTCCAAAGTTACACCTCACAATGCCTCGACTCTGTAGATGCAAAGCATTGTGGGGAGAAAATTTGGTAGCTCATGTTGTAATTGTCAGCTAAACCACCCATGTCAAGGTGCAGTTTGGGGCCTTATTAAATGCCCAGTTGTCACACGTGCTCAGTAACCCCCTATACTGTACATCCTGGGATCCGCTATTACAGACTTTTTTTTTACCGAATCCCTTGGAAACCCCTATCGAACCCCCTGGTGGAAATCACTGTCCTATTGCATCAGTTTGCAGAACGTGCAAATAAGAAAATGTAGAGGAGTTAAGAAAATGTATTACATTATAGGTCTCTGGTTGGCATTCATTCGCTTTTCGTAATGTTAAAAACTTCTCTGGTGTGAGGTGGCATAAACCTCTTGGGCTATACTAGCAAGCCGGGTTACTTAAAAATAAAAAACACACTACAATGTGTCAAATCAAACTTTCCTTTACCTTGGTACACAGACCCCTTTTCAGCAAAATAAATGGAACGACCTACAAGTAAGATGCACTGAACCTGCTGTGAAATTTCAAGCTTTTGTCACATCCGTCAAGAAAAGTGACACGTTTTATAGAATAAGATACACAAACAATAGGTCAGAGTGTAGAAGTAAGGTAAGTCCCACCAGCCTTCCTAAATTCTTTAGCTTATTAATTATGAATAATTTTCATAGAATCTTCTCCAAATACAGTAAATACAGTACTCCAACCAACATCTTGAAACCTGAGAATCAAGTACAGTAGTTAGTTAGAACGATGGATTGTAAATTTTAACCTTGTCAGTAAAATATCAATGTTGCCTCTGATGTGTGTTGCGAACTTGTAATAAGACATCTGGCTTGTTTTTAATTTGCTTGATTAGGTTTTTTTTAATGTTGCATGCCTCAGACTCGCTCCCAATATGGACTCTAGTTAATTGTTTATTTGGACAAGTTATTGTGCTTAAAAAGGTAAAGACGTCAGAAACAAGCAAAGAAAGAAACAATAGAACATCTCAATACATCTAACAAACAAGCTTATTTTATCCAAAGTATAACATTACAAAATAAACATATGAAGTCAGAAATTTCAGTCCAAGTCATTCATTGGAATTAAAAATATTGAACAACCAATGTTTAACTCTGTTAAAACATTTCATTATTTGAAAATCTTGTAATGGTTGTAAAAATTAACTATGACCCACATTATGCCTGTTATGCCTGTTGAAGAAAAATGAATACAAATACAAAGTTGGAAAAAAAAATAATTATGACCCAATCTCGTTTCTTGACGACTTAAATTCTGAGGGGAAGGAATTTTATTCTAGCACGCGGGGTACAGTCTCGTAACTACAGTTAGGAAAATCTGGGGATTTATTGAAAATGAAAGATACAATTTATAGAAGACAGGATAGTGTAAAGAGCAAAGCCCTGTTCTGACTGATACTGACACATATGACATTAAAACATTTTTAAATAATGGTTTTGTTTTGTTGAAATGTTTGTCACAGTTGAAGAGCATTAGAAAATACTAGAGCACTATTCTATTCTCGAATGCAAGAGAGCATTTTTCTATATACAGATGCAGCGGCCGTTATTCGAACATTTCACACGTTGTGTACCTCGGAATACCCATGTCATGGCACGTGATTTCTTCCAACCGTACCGCGTGTTGACTCGTTTTTATCGAGTGCAGAAAATGGCATTTTAGTGTTCTGGTTTTTAAACACCTGCAAATTGACACAGTACTGTACACATTACAATTCATTCATTTCTACCACGGAAACGCGAAGAATTGCACCCAAAGAAATCAGAATCCATGAAATTCAAACAAAATCAACCAGTCAACACAGGCACGAATGCCGCGTGGAATACAGCAGAGCACACGAAAACGGCTCTGTGAAATGTTCGAATAACGACCGCTGCATCTGTATAATTGATCATGGAAGGAGATAGAGAGAACCTATTTAGAATAAGCCTTTTTTGCACCAATTAAGCAATTGAAATTGTAGGTTTGGAAATAAGAATTGCTAATATTAGATCTACTACCATCACACTGTCGAAAAATTCAATTTGTGATAGACTGCACCTTAGATTTAGTCCAACACAGAAACGTTGCTTTCCCATAGGAACTGCACTCAATTTCAGTGGGTTTCAAACAAAGAGCAACAGACATTGCCCTAAACACCTCCTGCTGTTTTTACTTTCATACTGTATAGTAGCATCTTCAGCCATGTTGGTAAACCAAGAGGAAGAAAAAAATGTCAAAAAGCTCTCATTCAATCTTTATTAGAAGATTACAAGCAATGTTTGACATATTTTATTCATGTTTTTCATGACAATCCATCAGAATTTTTTTTCCATAAGTAACAATGTAATTGTCCAAAAGTAATTGGACAATTGACTCAAAAGCTGTTTCATGGACAGGTGTGGGCTATTCTTTCATTTTTTCATCATCAATTAAGCAGGTAAAAGATCTGCAGTTGATTCCAGGTGTGGCATTCGCATTTGGAAGCTGTTGCTGTGAACCCACAACATGCGGTCAAAGGAGCTCTCAATGCAAGTGAACAGGGCATCCTTAGGCTGCAAAAAAAAAGAAAATCCATCAGAGAGATAGCAGGAACATTAGGAGAGGCCAAATCAACAGTAGTTTGGTACATTCTGAGAAAAAAAGAATGCACTGGTGAGCTCTGCAACACAAAAAGGCCTGGACGTCCACGGAAGACAACAGTGGTGGATGATTGTAGGATCCTTTCCATGGTAAAGAAAAATCCTTTCACAACATCCAGCCAAGTGAAGAACACTCTCCAGGAGGTAGGCATATCATTATCCAAATCTACCATAAAGAGAAGACGTCACAAGAGAAAATACAGAGGGTTCACCACAAGGTGCAAACCATTCATAAGCCTCAAGAATAGAAAGGCCAGATTAGACTTTGCCAAACAATATCTAAAAAAGCCAGCCCAGTTCTGGAACAGCATTCTTTGGACAGATGAAACTAAGATCAACCTGTACCAGAATGATGGGAAGAAAAAAGTATGGAGAAGGCTTGGAACGGCTCATGATCTGAAGCATACCACATCATCTGTAAAAAAGTGGAGGCAGTGTGAAGGCATGGGCATACATGGCTTACAATGGCAGTGGGTCACTAGTGTTTATTGATGATGTGACAGAAGACAGAAGCAGCCGGATGAATTCTGAAGTGTATAGGGATATATTGTCTGCTCAGATTCAGCCAAATCAACTAAGTTGATTGGACGGCGCTTCACTTTACAGATAGACAATGACCCAAAACATACTGCAAAAGCAACCCAGAAGTTTTTTAAGGCAAAAAAGTAGAATATTCTGCAATGGCCGAGTCAATCACCTGAGTCTCAACCTGATCAAGCATGCATTTCACTTGCTGAAGAAAAAACTTAAGGCAGAAAGACCCACGAACAAACAACAACTGAAGACAGCTGCAGTAAAGGCCTGGCAAAGCATCACAAAGGAGGAAACCCAGCGTTTGGTGATGTCCATGATTTCCAGACTTCAAGCAGTAATTGCATGCAAAGGATTCTCGACAAAGTATTAAAAATTAACATTTTATTTATGATTGTGTTAATTTGTCCAATTACATTTGAGCCCCTGAAATAAGGGGCCTATGTATGAAAATGATTGCAATTCCTAAACGTTTCATACGATATTTTTGTTCAACCCCTTGAATTAAAGCTGAAAGTCTGCACTTCTATTGGATCTCAGTTGCTTCATTTCAAATCCATTGTGGTGGCTTACAGAGCCAAAATTATGAAAATTGTGTCAGTGTCCAATTATTTACGGACCTAACTGTATATATAATATATATATATATATATATATATAGTCAGGTATGGAGATTAGCACTCACGGTTTTGTAGCAGGAGGCAGATGCTTGTCCCATAAAGAGTATGTAGACATATGGAGACCAGGGGATCCTGATAGCCAAAAAGAGACAGCACACTGCAGGTATGGTATCAAAAAAGTGTATTCAGTAACACAAGGCCGCCAACGTTTCGGTCCTCCCAACGGGACCTTCCTCAGGTACTGAATACACTTTTTTGATACCATACCTGGAGTGTGCTGTCTCTTTTTGGCTATCAGGATCCCCTGGTCTCCATATGTCTATATATATATATATGTAGAGGTATCAGTACCGTGTTAGCCGAACTTCAATAATCAAAAAATAAATAGATGATACCGTTCTGTGGCTAACGAAATGCTTTTATTTGTGCGAGCTTTCGAGATACACTGATCTCTTCTTCCGGCGATGTTCTTCCTCTTCCTTCACTTGCTTTCAGTAACCCTTTGACACCTCTAGAGAACGATCTGAGGGTTGCCATACTCAAAGGTAATCTTAAAACCCCGAAAGAGAGACGGTTGCATGAATACAAATTTATGCAACTGTTCGGGACACTTAGCAGTGGCCTAAACAGAGATCGAAATTTTATGAGTCATTACTGACACTAGCGAACTCTCTTCCCATGAGCGCTAAAGGCCATGTCTGTACATACTGTGCTATATGTATGCACACACAGCTGTCTCTCACACATACTAATACTCCTTATTTTTCCATTTGGAAGCTGTTGCTGTGAACCCACAACATGCGGTCAAAGGAGCTCTCAATGCAAGTGAACAGGGCATCCTTAGGCTGCAAAAAAAAGAAAATCCATCAGAGAGATAGCAGGAACATTAGGAGAGGCCAAATCAACAGTAGTTTGGTACATTCTGAGAAAAAAAGAATGCACTGGTGAGCTCTGCAACACAAAAAGGCCTGGACGTCCACGGAAGACAACAGTGGTGGATGATTGTAGGATACTTTCCATGGTAAAGAAAAACCCCTTCACAACATCCAGCCAAGTGAAGAACACTCTCCAGGAGGTAGGCATATCATTATCCAAATCTACCATAAAGAGAAGACGTCACAAGAGAAAATACAGAGGGTTCACCACAAGGTGCAAACCATTCATAAGCCTCAAGAATAGAAAGGCCAGATTAGACTTTGCCAAACAATATCTAAAAAAGCCAGCCCAGTTCTGGAACAGCATTCTTTGGACAGATGAAACTAAGATCAACCTGTACCAGAATGATGGGAAGAAAAAAGTATGGAGAAGGCTTGGAACGGCTCATGATCTGAAGCATACCACATCATCTGTAAAAAAGTGGAGGCAGTGTGAAGGCATGGGCATACATGGCTTACAATGGCAGTGGGTCACTAGTGTTTATTGATGATGTGACAGAAGACAGAAGCAGCCGGATGAATTCTGAAGTGTATAGGGATATATTGTCTGCTCAGATTCAGCCAAATCAACTAAGTTGATTGGACGGCGCTTCACTTTACAGATAGACAATGACCCAAAACATACTGCAAAAGCAACCCAGAAGTTTTTTAAGGCAAAAAAGTGGAATATTCTGCAATGGCCGAGTCAATCACCTGAGTCTCAACCTGATCAAGCATGCATTTCACTTGCTGAAGAAAAAACTTAAGGCAGAAAGACCCACGAACAAACAACAACTGAAGACAGCTGCAGTAAAGGCCTGGCAAAGCATCACAAAGGAGGAAACCCAGCGTTTGGTGATGTCCATGATTTCCAGACTTCAAGCAGTAATTGCATGCAAAGGATTCTCGAAAAAGTATTAAAAATTAACATTTTATTTATGATTGTGTTAATTTGTCCAATTACATTTGAGCCCCTGAAATAAGGGGCCTATGTATGAAAATGATTGCAATTCCTAAACGTTTCATACGATATTTTTGTTCAACCCCTTGAATTAAAGCTGAAAGTCTGCACTTCTATTGGATCTCAGTTGTTTCATTTCAAATCCATTGTGGTGGCTTACAGAGCCAAAATTATGAAAATTGTGTCAGTGTCCAATTATTTACGGACCTAACTGTATATATAATATATATATATATATATATATATATATATATATATATATATATATATATATATATATATATATATAGTCAGGTATGGAGATTAGCACTCACGGTTTTGTAGCAGGAGGCAGATGCTTGTCCCATAAAGAGTATGTAGACATATGGAGACCAGGGGATCCTGATAGCCAAAAAGAGACAGCACACTGCAGGTATGGTATCAAAAAAGTGTATTCAGTAACACAAGGCCGCCAACGTTTCGGTCCTCCCAACGGGACTTTCCTCAGGTACTGAATACACTTTTTTGATACCATACCTGGAGTGTGCTGTCTCTTTTTGGCTATCAGGATCCCCTGGTCTCCATATGTCTATATATATATATATGTAGAGGTATCAGTACCGTGTTAGCCGAACTTCAATAATCAAAAAATAAATAGATGATACCGTTCTGTGGCTAACGAAATGCTTTTATTTGTGCGAGCTTTCGAGATACACTGATCTCTTCTTCCGGCGATGTTCTTCCTCTTCCTTCACTTGCTTTCAGTAACCCTTTGACACCTCTAGAGAACGATCTGAGGGTTGCCATACTCAAAGGTAATCTTAAAACCCCGAAAGAGAGACGGTTGCATGAATACAAATTTATGCAACTGTTCGGGACACTTAGCAGTGGCCTAAACAGAGATCGAAATTTTATGAGTCATTACTGACACTAGCGAACTCTCTTCCCATGAGCGCTAAAGGCCATGTCTGTACATACTGTGCTATATGTATGCACACACAGCTGTCTCTCACACATACTAATACTCCTTATTTTTCCATTTGGAAGCTGTTGCTGTGAACCCACAACATGCGGTCAAAGGAGCTCTCAATGCAAGTGAACAGGGCATCCTTAGGCTGCAAAAAAAAAGAAAATCCATCAGAGAGATAGCAGGAACATTAGGAGAGGCCAAATCAACAGTAGTTTGGTACATTCTGAGAAAAAAAGAATGCACTGGTGAGCTCTGCAACACAAAAAGGCCTGGACGTCCACGGAAGACAACAGTGGTGGATGATTGTAGGATCCTTTCCATGGTAAAGAAAAACCCCTTCACAACATCCAGCCAAGTGAAGAACACTCTCCAGGAGGTAGGCATATCATTATCCAAATCTACCATAAAGAGAAGACGTCACAAGAGAAAATACAGAGGGTTCACCACAAGGTGCAAACCATTCATAAGCCTCAAGAATAGAAAGGCCAGATTAGACTTTGCCAAACAATATCTAAAAAAGCCAGCCCAGTTCTGGAACAGCATTCTTTGGACAGATGAAACTAAGATCAACCTGTACCAGAATGATGGGAAGAAAAAAGTATGGAGAAGGCTTGGAACGGCTCATGATCTGAAGCATACCACATCATCTGTAAAAAAGTGGAGGCAGTGTGAAGGCATGGGCATACATGGCTTACAATGGCAGTGGGTCACTAGTGTTTATTGATGATGTGACAGAAGACAGAAGCAGCCGGATGAATTCTGAAGTGTATAGGGATATATTGTCTGCTCAGATTCAGCCAAATCAACTAAGTTGATTGGACGGCGCTTCACTTTACAGATAGACAATGACCCAAAACATACTGCAAAAGCAACCCAGAAGTTTTTTAAGGCAAAAAAGTAGAATATTCTGCAATGGCCGAGTCAATCACCTGAGTCTCAACCTGATCAAGCATGCATTTCACTTGCTGAAGAAAAAACTTAAGGCAGAAAGACCCACGAACAAACAACAACTGAAGACAGCTGCAGTAAAGGCCTGGCAAAGCATCACAAAGGAGGAAACCCAGCGTTTGGTGATGTCCATGATTTCCAGACTTCAAGCAGTAATTGCATGCAAAGGATTCTCGACAAAGTATTAAAAATTAACATTTTATTTATGATTGTGTTAATTTGTCCAATTACATTTGAGCCCCTGAAATAAGGGGCCTATGTATGAAAATGATTGCAATTCCTAAACGTTTCATACGATATTTTTGTTCAACCCCTTGAATTAAAGCTGAAAGTCTGCACTTCTATTGGATCTCAGTTGCTTCATTTCAAATCCATTGTGGTGGCTTACAGAGCCAAAATTATGAAAATTGTGTCAGTGTCCAATTATTTACGGACCTAACTGTATATATAATATATATATATATATATATATATATATATATATATATATATATATATATATATATATAGTCAGGTATGGAGATTAGCACTCACGGTTTTGTAGCAGGAGGCAGATGCTTGTCCCATAAAGAGTATGTAGACATATGGAGACCAGGGGATCCTGATAGCCAAAAAGAGACAGCACACTGCAGGTATGGTATCAAAAAAGTGTATTCAGTAACACAAGGCCGCCAACGTTTCGGTCCTCCCAACGGGACCTTCCTCAGGTACTGAATACACTTTTTTGATACCATACCTGGAGTGTGCTGTCTCTTTTTGGCTATCAGGATCCCCTGGTCTCCATATGTCTATATATATATATATATGTAGAGGTATCAGTACCGTGTTAGCCGAACTTCAATAATCAAAAAATAAATAGATGATACCGTTCTGTGGCTAACGAAATGCTTTTATTTGTGCGAGCTTTCGAGATACACTGATCTCTTCTTCCGGCGATGTTCTTCCTCTTCCTTCACTTGCTTTCAGTAACCCTTTGACACCTCTAGAGAACGATCTGAGGGTTGCCATACTCAAAGGTAATCTTAAAACCCCGAAAGAGAGACGGTTGCATGAATACAAATTTATGCAACTGTTCGGGACACTTAGCAGTGGCCTAAACAGAGATCGAAATTTTATGAGTCATTACTGACACTAGCGAACTCTCTTCCCATGAGCGCTAAAGGCCATGTCTGTACATACTGTGCTATATGTATGCACACACAGCTGTCTCTCACACATACTAATACTCCTTATTTTTCCATCCCTATACACCAAAAGGGACCACATAGTATCCACACACACTTTTAGTTGTGCTACAAACTCTCACATTTCCACACCCACCCACACCATTTATATCCCCTCTCACTCCACACACACCTTGTGTAGAGCACTGTTTATACTGTGGGCTCTCCATTCATTCTTATTCACACTGATACACATACACACTCTTTCTTCACTTGCTTTCAGTAACCCTTTGACACCTCTAGCCATAAAACACATCCACATCGGGGGAAGGACCAGCACAGATAACATTCCAAGAGACACTGTTTTTAAGTAATCCTTGCTTCATTCATTGTAACATCGCCGGCAGAAGAGATCAGTGTATCTCGAAAGCTCGCACAAATAAAAGCATTTCGTTAGCCACAGAACGGTATCATCTATTTATTTTTTGATTATATATATATTACATCCCGGGCAACGCCGGGTCTCTCAGCTAGTATATATATATATATATATATATATACTAGCTGAGAGACCCGGCGTTGCCCGGGATGTAATGTTCCTGCTCTCCTCTCTCTCTCTTTCCCTGTCTCCCCCCCTCTCTCTTCCCCTGTCTCCCCCTCTCTCTCTCTCTCTCTTCCCCCTCTCTCTCTCTTCCCCCCTCTCTCTCTCTCTCTCTCTTCCCCCCTCTCTCTCTCTCTTCTCCTGTCTACCCCCTCTCTCTTCCCCTGTCTCCCCCCTCTCTGTTTGTCCCCCATTCCCATCAATCCAGCTCCCCCCGCTTTACAGGTCCCTCCCCCCCCATTTACCAGTCCGGTCCCCCGACCCCTTTCCAGCTCCGTTCCCCCCTCCTTTACAGCTTCATGTGTTGTGGTGTGTGTGTCCTTTCTCCCCCTGCCCCCTCTGCTTTTTCCTCTGCCCTGTCGCGAAGGGGGGTGGGGGGTGGTTGTTGATACCTGCTCGCGCTCCCGGCTTCCCGGCCTGGCCGCTGGTCCAGCCGGGGGGGGTCGATACCTGCTGGTGCTGCCGTGGGTGGGGTTGGTGGTTGTGGTGACAGCTGCTGGCGCTACCCGTCTTCCCGGCCGCGGGGGGTGGGGGGTGTTTGATGAGGTACCTGTCAATTTGTGTGAGGCGGTGGCGTCGGTTACGTCTTCCCGGCCCGACTGCGGGGGGGGATAGTAGTGGAGGAGGAGAGGGGGGATGATGCAGTACCTGGCAACGTGTGAGAGGCGTCGGTCAGTGTGTCGGCGTCGGATACTCGGCGGGATTCGGTGTGTCGAGAGGTGAGGTGGAGGAGGGGGGGCGTTTGAGGTGAGGCTGTGGCGCCGAGGGGCGTGCGCCGCTGGCCCCACGGTGCACAGGCTGGGGTTTGCTGTGGGTGGGGGGATGTGAGGAGAGGTGAAGCGGCGGCAGCGGCACCGAGGAGTGTGACCAATGAGGCATGCGGTCTGTGTGTGGGGGGTGGGGGGGGTGTGAGCAGGTGGGGGGTGAGGGAGAGCGCCGGGTGAGGGAGTGGCCTATGGGTGGTGAGAGCCGTGGTGAGGTGAGAGTCCCCCGCTGTGTCCCGGGCACTCGCTCCGCTCCCCCGCTGACTGTAGCGGTGCCAGGGGGGGGGAGGGGGTTGGGGGTGGTGTGGTGTGGTGTGTGTGTGTGGCCCGTCACTCCGCCTCAGGCCAATGAGAGGTGTGTGGGGGCGGGTGGGCCAAGGGAGCAATCTCATTGGCCTGAGGGACACAGGCCATGCAGACATACAGTGTTTTCAGAAATATATAGTAGATATACACATACACTTAGTTAAGTTATGGTGGGTAAAAAAAGTGACAAAAACCCTCCACAGCAAAGCTTTTGAAGCAAAAGTTGACACTGTGTGCTCATTTGCATGTCATTTCCCAGAATCCATTGCTGGAGTGGAAATGCTATGTGCTGGGTGATAATGGTGAAAGGCGGGGTTGCAGACCTGTCTAAGACATGCAAATGTGCATACAGTAATATATATAGATATATATAGATATATTTTTTGCACACACACACACACACACACACATATTGTTGTTTTTCTATATTAAAAAATCCTTTAGGAGTGAAAAACTCAACATAAGCCTAATTCCTACATTAACACAATCGCCATAAGTACAGGCTCTTGGTAAAGACGGTATTAAAAACAGTTCGGTCTATCTCCTGTAATCTGTCTCGCACGCAAAAAGATAAATCGGCTCCATACCACCTTCCCTCCCAACCCCCCCTCACCCCCAAGGTATTTTTTTGTTTTTGTTGTTCCCCCACACACTATTGATTTCCCCAATTCACATGGCTTAGTAGGGCTCGAAAAGCCATGTGCCCCGATACGCTTGAATCATCTATGTATTTTAATGATTGTAATTAATATATTTCTGTTACACTAAATGGTCACAAAATATCTTTCTGTATACCATGTATTTTTATTTGTTAATAAAATACAAGTTATTAAAAAAAAAAAAAAAAAACATTAGATACTACTGATTCATTTCATATTCAGAAATGTGGTCAGGTGAAGGCAAGGTCTTGTTTAAGCAACACCTTTTTTTAAATATAGCTGCATCTTAAAATATATTCAGACTGTTGTAAAAATGTATCATGACAGAGAAATAATTTACTTACTGTACATTTAACTGAAAAAAAAAATAAACTAACATATTAGAGTGGAGAGGTCATACTGTACAAACAACGGCCACATGTCAGCAATACAAATGAATACACAGGGATTTTTTGTATTTCTTTTCAATTTTGGTAGTCTCAAGGAGTGACGAGAGTCATTTTGACCATGCTTATTTTAGACCAAATGCATTTAGCAAGTTATCCCTATCTGCCAGGTGTAACATAGCATTAGCATAGGACATCTGCATCAAATATAAGACATGCATTCCCTCAGGGGCCAGTATGTAGAGTCAATCTGATGTTAAATTAGTTTCCTGATCGTGAAGAACCCATATTTTTGTCAAAAGAAATGTCCCATTTAAAAAGGATTTTTTTTTTACCTCGATAGAGCTGGTTCTGTTTTTTTTTCACTGGCATTGCATCAGTTTGAGTGCAGGGATACTTTGAAAGATGACACCACAATATGCTTATGCATTTTAACCACTTGAGTGCCTCATGATATTGCTAGCATGTCATGAGCTATTATGGAGCAAGGAGCAATAACATGTCCCAGTGGGATTGTTGCACTCTAGTGCTCCGGCCCCTTCAATGCTAAAAGATCAAAGCTATATATATTTGTATCTTTCTGATGGCCCTGCTGTCAATATAGGAAGGGGATTAATAAATACTAAACTTTATATGAAAGCGTGTCAAATTACTTATTGGAGACAAAACAGGTACATTATGTATTGGACTTGTTTTTTCATTA
Organism: Ascaphus truei; assembly: GCF_040206685.1. Classification (NCBI taxonomy): domain Eukaryota; kingdom Metazoa; phylum Chordata; class Amphibia; order Anura; family Ascaphidae; genus Ascaphus; species Ascaphus truei. The sequence goes on from NC_134484.1 coordinate 341,870,759, forward strand.
TATGCCTTAACATTACACTACACACATTGCTGTAACCATCCTTTGTGTAGATGCATTCCAATATACTGTATCCATATTCCACCATGATTAGTTTTCTGATATTATTTTTATATCTTTTTTGCTCTTTTCATTTTTATTTTTGAAAACAGAAAACAAAAGCTGCCTGAATTATGGCAACAAACTATCATTTGAAAACTCTTACAAATATTGCCCGTTCATTCTAATCAGCTGCACAAATTATGCAAAGCTGGTATAAAAAGTAGCACTAAGTACTGTACAGTATATGAAAGGGAAAAAAACACTTTGGAGGCTATTTTTCTTTTTACAGTATATTTGCTTTGGCTTTTTTGCACCATTACTTTCCCAGTTTGGCAGCCAGGAGAGTCTGATTAACAAATCAATTATTAATTGAATAATCAATTATCTGGAGCATGGCTGAATAGATTTACAAAGACGTGGAAGAAAATGTACTAGCACAGATGATGCATCTGTGTAATTCAAACAGTAAATAAAAAGAATTGAAGGGAGTCTAGATTTATACTTCAAAACATACCACACACTTAAAGTTAAATGTTTATTTTAAAAAGTCTCTTAAAGCAGCATACCAAGCAATATCCTACGTGGTTTTTAAAATAAATCAGTTCTGTACTATTTGAAAATACATGTACCATTTGTTTTAAACAACTCTGAATTACATTTTAAATGTATTATAATTTAACAATAATTTTTTGTTTCTACAGCAACCATTTACTGATTTTATATATATATATATATATATATATATATATTGCATATAATCACCAGCAAGGTGATAAAAGAAAACAGCACTCAGCAGGTAAAGTCCAAATAAACTGTATTCAGAGTTGTCACACAAATTCAGGAATTTGTATGACAACTCTGAATACCGTTTTATTTGGACTTTACCTGCTGAGTGCTGTCTTCTTTTATCACCTTGCTGGTGATTATATGCATTATTCATCTTTATGGGCTAAGTACCGCTCTTATACCAACACACCTAGGAGTGCCAGTGACCGCTTTTGGATATATATATATATATACTGCACTGCCCTGAGGAAGGTCCCTCAACGAGGACCGAAACGTTGGCTGCCTGGTGTTCTTAATACACTTTCTTTTCTACATCTGCGGTGTGCTGTCTCAATTTGTTATCAGGATCCCCCTGGTTTCTGCACGTATATATATATATATATATATATATATATATATTATATATATATATATATATATATAAAAACACAGAAAAAACAGGCACACTCATAGCCTAAAAGGTATAACAATATATTTATGTAGTCAAGGATTTAAAAATGCCCACTCACAAACATAGCTTAATAAAAAGCATTTTTGAGTAAAACTCAGCCAGCCAGACGCAGGAACCCGGTAGCAGATGACTTTGGTATAGTGTCCGGTGTAGGTACACTGCAGCAGCCACTATGAACACCTCCGGAGCCCGGGGAACATGAGGGACGCCGCCTTCCTCTCAATCCTGCGTCACACAGTGAGTACTCAGCTCCAGATACCGCGAGTTTACCTTTAATTACCTTTGTGGTTATTAACCGATAAGGTGATTAAGGGGTTAAGTCATATCAGAATGTATTTGCTATGTTTTTTTCTGGCAACGGAGGACCGAGGGACCTTGCTGGCGGAGGGGCTTCATATTGCTGAGGTAAGAAGAACTGTATTTATTTTATTATGCTAGTTAATGTGTTTAATAATGGACAAATAATCTATTATCCATATCTGGATAATAGTTATTTTACCCATTACTGTACTGTATGTGTGTTTGGTGGTGCGGGGGGTTGATTTATTTTAATGTAGGGCCATGTTTATTTTTTTGACATTCAGGGTTTGTTCCTTAGGCCTGCGTGGACCTCTGGAGACCACCTGAGAACCCCCGGACGCCCATGAGTACACACCTGTGGACCCACACACTCGGGGAACATCTGCCATAAAGAACCAGGGGCCCCACAGCTGTGGGGGCCCCGCGGACCCACAGGGAACACCCGAGGGCCCCAGACCCCTGTGGGAACCACCAGAGGGTCTCAGACACCTCTAGGGCTGACCTGGGACCCCCAGACACCCGCAGGCCAACCCATGGACCCCATTTGGGGCCCACGGTGACCTGCGGGGACAGCCTGGAGGCCCACAGTACCTGGCAGGGACCACCCAGAGGCCTCCAGACCCTGGAGTACTGGTACACTGTGGACACCCGTCGGGACCACAGGGGACTCCCGTATGTCTGGGGTATTAACCCTGTATGTCAAATAATAAATCAGGTTTTATGGGGAGGTACAGGGGGTGGGTGGGTTATGTATTGTTTATTAAATACAGTAATGTTTATTGTGGGGCTGTTCTGTGTATTGTTTTTCTTGTGGGTAGTGGGGGAAGGGGGTATTGTCCCCAAGTGTGGTTAGGCCTCACGGGTGGGTAGTGGGGGAGGGTGTTTTGGCCTCCCGGTGAGTGGTGGGGGAGGGTGGGTTAACCCCTTAATTACTATAGCGGTTAATAACCGCTAAGGTGATTAAGGGGTTAGGTGACATTATATTGGCTCTTTTTATTCTTGTGCATGTTTTGCAGCACCCGAGGGCATGGACGGTGATGAAGATGAGAATGGCCTTCATCGTGGCAGCCAGGCAAGGGTGAGTACAAAATGTATTTATTGTATTTATTCTGCTTTATGTATTTGAAATGGGCAAATGCACTATTATCCATATGTGGATAATACTAATTTTTCACATCACTATACTGTATGTGTTAGGGGGGGGGGTGTATTTATTTATAAGTATTTATGTGTTATAAAATTATTTTTTGGGGGGCACAAAATTGGTACTGCAGACAAGCGGGGACCCCCGGACACCTGCGGGGAACACCCGAGGGCCACCGCCGGCCTATAGCATCATTGCTGTGCATCCAAAAAATTACATATATGTACTGTATGTTAGGAGGTTATAGGGGATTGGTGGTGTATTATATATGTTTATTGAGGGCCTAGTAGTGGTAGTGGAACTGTAGTGTGTAGTTTTTTTATTGTGGGTAGCAAGGGTGCGTGTTTAGGCCTTGGGGGTGGGTAGCGGGAGGGGTTAAACCATTCATTACAGTAGTGGTATTAACCGCTAAGGTAATGACGGGGTTAAGTCCACTAGCAACCACCCCACAAGCCCTAAACACCCACCAATGGCCAAATACCCCGCTTCACCCACCCCCGCTACCCACAATAAACCTAGCACGGGTGGTTAACCCAGGGGTGCCAACAGGGTGGGACAGAAGACACTGGGGTCATGGGCCCCCTGCACAGCCGTGCCCGTCTAAAAAAAAATGCAGTCTCAAAAAAATAAATTCCCTTTGCGCAGTGCTGACAAATCCGGCTTTCGGGTTGCCCCTGGCAACCAGATTATCACCCCTCTCTCCATCACCCTGTCTCCCTCTCTGTCACCCTGCCTCCCTCTCTCTGACACCCTGCCTCTCTCTCTCTGTCACCCTGCCTCCCTCTCTCTGTCTCACACTCTGGATATCTTATTTACCCTATATATCTTAACTGTCCTATACCTACACCAAAATAACCTATACTGCTTTTCTTCCAGATCTGACTCTCGAGCTTCACACGGTAGACAGCGGGGGGGGGGGGGGTCGGGGCTGCTCCTTTCAATTGTCCTGGGCCCCAGGATTTCTGTTGGTGGCCCTGGGTTAATCCCTTCATTGCCTTAGCGGTTAGCCGTTAAAGTAATGAAATGGGCTTTAAATGCCTTTTTCCTGCATCGGATGCATGCCGAGGGTCTCCGGTGCTGGTATTAATGGGTATCAGCTACGGAGACCCCCGGCATTAATTGGAGGCAGGAAAAAGGTCTAAATATTTTCTAAGTACCGTCCCGCTGCCCGTGCTAAAACTTCTCCCCAATAACTTGCCAACTTTAGTTGCCGGGACGAATTTTCGGGCAAATCTCAATTCTAGAGTGGCGATCAGCTGCGAAAAGCTGCTCAGGGCTACTAGAATTGAGCGGGTTTCAAAAAAGTGGTGATGAGTGCCGAAAAGTGGCTTTTCGCCACGCGGCAGCCGAAAACCTTTTTTTGTCTTTTCAGCAGCTTATCGGCGCTTATTGAATCGCCAAGGCATTTTTGGTGTAAAAATGGCGAAAAACGGCTTTTTGGCGCTTAGTGCATGAGGCCCTTTCTTTTGAATTTTTAAATACAAAGTTCTATACCATAAGGCAAGGATGTTTAACCAGTCCTCTAAAGGGGCTACATCAAAAAACATTACAAAGGTACAAAGGACAGAAGCTTATTATAATGTAATTTTAAATACATTGAAAGACTTAAAAATTATAATTTCCAATTTTGCAAGCATCTATAATATCTGTACCATATATATTTACATTAACTTAACGTGTAAATTAGTTTTAGTGTGAAAAATTGCACTTTGCTTCTACTAATGTCATACTAATTAATTGCTTAGGTAGCTGAGAGTCCAAGGGTCGCATTCAGCCACTTCGCAGGCCCTGTTATAAAGTCTATCCCTTTGTACTTCTATGTATTACTCTAATAAAACAGAATGTTTATTACTGTATCTGGAGTCTGACTGTGTTCCATTAAACAGAAGTTAAAACTAATTATTGCAACTGCAGGCACCACTACCCACCACTGCTGCTCAAATTCCTCTCAGTATAAACAAGTAAACAAAATACTCCTATCAGGGATTCCGCTCCAACATTAATACGCTGTGCATTTTGTCTGCAAAGAATGTGCTTTTAAGGAATTGCACAACATTTCATCAGCTGGATATTTCCTAAATCAACAAAACATTGCATTAAAAAAAAGGATGGGGAAAAATACACACCATAAAAAGAAAAAGCTGTCAAAATGTAAACAATTTAATAGTCAAGGTATCTTGATGAGGTGCTCTGGCCTATCAGAGGCTCCTACTTTAACCCATGGGTTGCAAAACAATATATATATTATCAAATATATATATAAAATTAAACACAAAAATTGTATTGCAAATCACCAATGACAAAAAGAAAGCCTTAGTTGTAAAGCATATGCATATTGTAATCGTTACTTAGCTCCAATCAACAAAACATGAAATACTGTAACACAGATTTCCCTTTAAACGAAGTGCACGTGTGCCTGTAGTAAAAGTGTGCAAACAACTTCAATTGCTCTTCTCAAGGAAGTACATACCCATCTGCAAAAAAATGTGCTATAAAAAAAAAAAAATCACACTACACTTTAAAAAAACATGAGTCAGATTCCACATCTTATCTGGTGATCTACTGGTTCTCCTTAGCAGGTTTGCTTGCTCACAGAAAATCATAGCAAGTATTATGGAGACCACACTGTTAATGCAGGATGTGGAAAACATCAACTACTTGAATAATTTACATTTATCTTAACTTGCTCCCATTAGCCACATAAGTATATTTGCTGACAGAGTTATTAGACCAATCTAACCATACTTTAGACATAAAGTAAGCAAATGATTTATTTCAGGATCTCATATTCATAGTAACAAATGGCTTTCTTGGTAAGTGGAATTTGACCAATTGACAAAGTGGTATAATAGACAGACACTGTTTGCATGAACGTGATGTGTGGAATCCAATGTAGAGGGAGAAAGGGGGTGGCCCGGGATTAAAGGGGTTACACCCCATTTGGCCATCCCCTGACCTCACCTGGGAGTCAAAGGGTTAACTGAGCTAAGACCCAGAACAGTGATTTAACCCCTGTAATGACATGTACATGTGTATTCCCCTGTTCCCCTGTTCCATTGTAATGTCTGGTTTAATCAGTGTCTGCATCACACACACACACACTGGAATCCATCCCGGAACACAAGGGTTAATAGTCCTTTAATGATTATAGCTCTTTGTGAAGTTTTCCCGCCTTTTCAGGCACCATTTTGCAGGTCCCCATTGGCCGCCATTAGGGTTCCATGCATTCTAATGGAGAATCTTGTTGTTTTAGTCCTGTTTCCTGTAAAGACCAGCAGGTGGTGTCCGAGAGGGAGAGCGGCGGTTTCCCATTGAAAGTCGGAGTAGGCTCAAACCAGAGCAGTCTCCAAGTGTCCCAGTTATCACCTTCCAACAAAGGTTATCTTGCTAGAGATCCAGATGGGTAGACTGGCTGGCATTCCATTTGCCTATGGGGGGCTACAGAAATGAGACCCCAGAGTTCTACTGCGCATGTGCCAGCTAGCAGAGGGGCCTGTCCCAAAATGTGTTCCCCCATCAAAGATTGGCTGGAGATAATTGACCACCAATCACAGGTACTTCAGGTTAAGGATAGAGGGACAAAAGGTATATAAACTGCTGTTCCCCATATGTCCTTTGTTAGTTTTGTTAGTCTTCAATTTATCATCTGATGATTACCTGATTGCTGAAGAGAAATGCTACATCAAACTTCTCATTCCCCAACTCCTAAGTAAGTGTACTTCTTGTCTGTTACTGTATTATTCATGTGTTCACCTATCCTAAGGAATAAAATCACTTTATTATATCTAAGACTCGTTTCAGTTCAGACCCAGTGATAAATATATATCATCTGTTATATATATTTGTGTGACCTTATACAGCCTGCCATATTCTCACCGTGACAGGCTTATAAGAATAAAACTGGTGGCAGAGGTGGGATTGAACTGGACCTAGATTACAGTATTCTGCGGGGTACTGTGATCTAGTGGGGACTCGATGGTAATTGCAAGTTCCTGGGTCTAAAGATATTGAACACACGTTAGTGCAACAAGTAACGCAAGTTGTCACACCACCTCACCTGCTGCGACCCAGAACCATGAGTGAAGCGGAGAGTGTCTATTACCTGAAAACTAGAAGTCAGCTAAAGGACAAGTGCCGTGAATATGGACTGGAAAATGTGGACCAGGATGTCGAGGAAATGGTTGCCGCAATCACAGCTCATGAAGCCGAGCTTGCAGCGTCTCAGGGTATGGCTCAGCTTGCTCTTGTACAGCCGCCCGGAGTTCAGGGACTGAACCCAGTGCCGGAGCAGCAGGATCCCGGGGAGGGGACAAGTGCACCTCCCGGGCCAAGTGGAACAAGAGGGGCACCGATGGCTATGGCCACCAGCCCGTTTACCTCTGAAATGCTGGCACTGATCACCAAGTGGGGAGACCGAGGGACAGCGGAGGAGCGGCTAAAGTTTATCTCAATGGCAGTGAACAGACCCGCTTATTGCCCCCCGGTCCAAACCCGCAAAGATGAACTCCAACTGGACAAGCACAGTCTCACCAGGTACGTGGAAGGCACTGATCAGATCGACATGTTTTTGAGGAACTTCGAGACGCAGTGCCGGCGGTACAAGGTGCTCCCCGAGCATAAGGTTGCACGCTTGGACCCGCTACTCTCCGGCTTGGCTAAACAGACCTTGATGGCGCTTACAGAGGAGTATGCTGATGACTATGACCATCTGAAAGAACTTTTGCTATTTCAGCACGGTTTTACCCCTGAAGCTTACCGGGGTAAATTCCGGCTGGAGGAGAGGCACCCTCAGGAGACCTATGTCACTTATGTGACCCGCATGGCTTTGTACGGGTTACACTGGGTGGAGGGCTCTGAGGCCAGGACTTACCAATGCCTGCTGGACCTCATCTTTCAGGAGCAGCTCATGCAGCAGTGCCCGCCGGCGGTGAGGGCTTTTGTGTATGATAAAAAGCCCAAGACTTACACCGAGGCGGCGAGGATGGCAGATGACTATGTGGTCAGCCGTTCCCAGATGACCACCAAGGCACCCGCCAAAGCGGCGGTCATGCCGGTACCGGCCAAGAAAGCTGTGAGTACCCCTCAGTGGACCCAAAAGCCGCCTGCGGGCAGCGGGACACCAAAGGCGGGAGAGCTCCGGCATGAGCGCCGGTGCTACAATTGCAACAGCACTGGTCACCTCAGGCCAGATTGCCCGGAACCCTTGCGTTCCAACGGACCCTATCGAGGGCAACGCACCACAGCTGCAAAGCCGGTAGCCCGCGTGCGGGTGGCTTCCACCAAAGAACCAGGACCAGTCATGGAAACAACTCCCAGCGAGACGTCCCATGTCACCCCTGTCCCGGTTTCATCGGTGCCTACAGCCAGGAGCGGAGGACATCTCAGCGCAGACCTGCAGCAGACGGACGGCCGGAGCAAACATCTTACCCCGGTCACAGTCGGTGACCGGCAAGCAGTCGGCTTGCTTGATTCAGGAGCCGCAGTGACCCTGGTCCGACCTGATATGGTCCGGCCAGAGGAATTGCTCCCAGGCCCTGGGATGCAGATCACTGTGGCCGACGGAGAGCCACGTTTCCTGCAGGTGGCCCGCATCTTTTTGGATTGGGGGGTGGGCAAGGGTGTGTGGGAGGTGGGGGTTTTACCCGGTTTGGATGCCGACATTCTTTTGGGCAACGACCTGGGACTGATGACCTGCACCTACGACCGTGTGCCCCAACCCGCTGCAGTGGCGGCGGTTACCCGGAGCCAGACCGCGGCAATGCCGGCGGCGGCCGCTCCAGTCCCCCAGCCTTTGGGACCAACGTTAGCGGAGGGCACAGAGGAGCCCGGGGAGGTAAGCCAGGATCAGTTGCAACCACAGGCTGACTTACTGTTTCCCCTTACCTTGTCCCCTTCCCCTGACAATGACATGACTGGGGGGTGGCCAGACTTAGGAGCCCAGTTTAGGGAGGCAGTGAAGGCAGACCCTACCCTGGCCGGCGTGAGACTTCGGGCGTCCGAATCTCCGGCAGGGGAGGGCACTGAATGCTGCCTATGGCATAAGGGACTCCTATACAGAGAAGATGGGAACCCGGGGATAGAGAAGGGATTGACCGGTAAGCGACAGCTAGTAGTGCCCCAGGGGTACCGACAGCAATTGTTACGGGTAGCTCACTCTATTCCGTTAGTGGGACATCCAGGGGTCACTAGGATGCGAGCCCGGTTATTGCAGCGTTACTACTGGCCGGGGTCATCCCGAGATGCGAGCAATTTCTGCCGCTCGTGATGCCTGCCAGCGAGTAGGTAAGGCGGGCGACCGTGTGAAGGCACTCCTGAGACCCCTACCGATAATAGGTGAACCCTTCCAGAAGGTAGCGATGGACCTGATAGGACCCCTCATGATTCCTAGCAGGTCAGGTAAGCGCTACATCCTCACGGTGGTGGATTTTACCACCCGGTACCCTGAGGCGGTAGCGCTTGGCACCATAAGTGCCAAGACAGTGGCAGCAGCTTTGCTGAACGTTTTTGCTAGGGTAGGTTTCCCTAGTGAGATCCTAACCGATCAGGGGTCGCAGTTCATGAATGAACTGTTACATTGTCTCTGGGATGCCTGCGCTGTACAGCACCGGCGCACTACCCCTTACCATCTCCAGACAAACGGATTATGTGAGAGGTTTAACGGGACCCTGAAGCAGATGCTTCGGACCTTTATAGAGGCGGAGGGGAAAGACTGGGAGATTCACCTGCAGCACTTGCTGTTTGCCTACTGAGAGGTACCGCAAGAATCTACAGGCTTCTCCCCCTTCGAGCTACTATATGGCCACAGGGTACGTGAACCTCTGGACCTATTCCATGAGGGATGGGAAGGGGAGACTACCGCTACTGATGCTTCAGTGATCCAGTATGTGGTAGATCTCAGAGACCGGTTAGAGATGCTCATGGGGGTGGCCCAGGACCACCTCAGGGCTGCTCAGACCAAGCAAAAGCAATGGTATGACCAGCAGGCCTGTAGCAGAGAATTCATCCCAGGACAGCAGGTACTTGTTCTCAAACCCACTCGGGAGAACAAGCTGATGGCTGCCTGGTCGGGACCGTACTCAGTTATCCGAAAGGTGAATGAGTGCAACTATGTTGTACAGGTAGCGCCTGAGAGGCACAAGACATACCACATCAACATGTTGAAAGAGTACAGAACACCGAGTAAGGGAGCAGTGCTGGCCATTTGTAGCCCACTGCTGGAGGATCCGGCGAGCAATGCTCTGCCTGATCTCCTAGGGGAGGCAAGGCAAGGAAACACTGTAGAGCAGGTAGAGATAGGGGCACAGTTGAGTGCTAGGCAAAAGGGAGAAGCCAGGGACATGCTAGCTCAGTATAGCGCCCTCTTCACTGACATGCCAGGGACCACACATCTCACCAAACACCCAGTACACACAGGGGACCTGCAGCCATCTGCATAAGCACGCTTATAGAGTGTCAGCAGAGGTCAAGACTAGTATGGAGAGAGAGATTGAGGAGATGCTGACCCTATGGGTAATTACTCCGTCCCAGAGCCCTTGGGCAAGTCCAGTAGTCCTAGTTCCTAAAAAGGACAAGACCACCAGGTTTTGTGTGGACTACAGGTTGCTCAACGCTGGGACGGTGTCAGATGCTTACCCCATGCCCCGCATGGATGAGTTACTAGATGAACTCACGGGGGCAAAGTATCTGACCACCATGGATTTGAGCAAAGGCCATTGGCAAATCCCACTGACCCTGGAGGCTAGGGAGAAGTCAGCATTCATAAATCCAAGTGGCCTCTATGAGTTCTTAGTGATGCCATTTGGGATGAAGAATGCCCCGGCTACCTTTCAATGCCTGGTCAATAGGTTACTGGAAGGGATGCAGAGCTATGTCAGGGCTTACTTAGATGACATTGCTGTCTTTAGTAATTCCTGGGAATCCCACATAGGACATGTAGCTGCAGTGCTGGATAGGATCAGGGAGGCTGGGCTTACCTTAAAACCCACTAAGTGTATGGTAGGGATGGCAGAAGTCCTGTACTTAGGGCACAGGGTGGGTGGAGGGCATCTCAAGCCAAGGTAGAAGCCATAGTTGAGTGGCCTGTTCCAAAAACCAAGAAACAGGTCATGGCATTTTTGGGCACCGCAGGGTACTATAGGAAATTTGTCCCACAGTACAGCGCCCTGGCCAAACCCCTGACTGATCTGACCAAGAAGCTACTGCCTGTGCTTATTACCTGGTCTCCTGCCTGTGAAACTGCTTTCCAGGCCCTGAAAACTGCGCTTGCTGGAGCCCCTATACTGGCTGCTCCAGACTATACCAAGCATTTTCTTATACAAACTGATGCCTCAGACTTTGGTGTGGGGGCTGTGTTGAGCCAAGTGGGGGACGACGGCCAAGAGCACCCTGTGGTGTATCTAAGTCGCAAACTGCTCCCCAGGGAAGTTGCATATGCCACCATTGAGAAAGAGTGCTTGGCCATTGTGTGGGCACTCAAAAAGCTCCAGCCCTATGTCTATGGGAGGGCTTTCACGGTCATCACAGACCACAACCCGCTGAGTTGGCTACAGAGGGTATCAGGGGAAAATGCCAAACTGCTGAGATGGAGCTTGGCTTTGCAAGAATTTGAATTTACCATTCAACACAAGAAGGGCAGTGAAAACAGCAATGCTGATGGACTTTCACGCCAGGACTATCCCTCTGAGACTGAGTTCATTAATTGTGCCAGCAGTGCCCCACTCCCCGTTAGGGCCAGTGGGCCACAGGTCACCCATTAAGAAGGGGAGGTATAGAGGGAGAAAGGGGGTGGCCCAGGATTAAAGGGGTTACACCCTATTTGGCCATCCCGACCTCACCCGGGAGTCAAAGGGTTAACTGGGCTAAGACCCAGAACAGTGATTTAACCCCTGTAATGACATGTACATGTGTATTCCCCTGTTCCCCTGTTCCATTGTAATGTCTGGTTTAATCAGTGTCTGCATCACACACACACTGGAATCCATCCGGGAGCACAAGGGTTAATAGTCCTTTAATGATTATAGCTCTTTCTGAAGTTTTCCCGCCTTTTCAGGCACCCTTTTGCAGGTCCCCATTGGCCGCCATTAGGGTTCCATGCATTCTAATGGAGAATCTTGTTGTTTTAGTACTGTTTCCTGTAAAGACCAGCAGGTGGCGTCCGAGAGGGAGAGCGGCGGTTTCCCATTGAAAGTCAATGGGCTCATTGACTTCCATGGAGGTTCCTCGAGGTAACTTTCGAAGAACAAGTTGGCTGCCGTCCAGACCGCAAACCGGATACATTTTCAATAGGAGAGCTTTGATCACTTACAAGTCAAGGTCAATGTCAAGTGGCGTGGGAATAAACAGTTCTAGTGCCCCTAGGAATAAAATTATTTTTGCCCTTAGTTCCTAGGCTTCCCCCCACTCCACCACAACCGGGTCCCCAAATCCTGGACCCCCGATAAGGGTCGAACCGAGAAGAACGGGTCGCGCCATAGGCTTTGCCGGCAGTGGCAGAAACGGCTCAGAAAAATGACTAAGTGTGAAATGCTGTATTTTGGTACTCCATATCTCCGGTTCCAGAGGGCCCAGCGGATCAAGGTTTGGGATGTCTGCAGTCACTGCTCTGGCATCACTGCAGAACCATCCTTGACCCTCTTGGACCAACCCGACAGAGTATGGACCCCCTTGGAAGTTCGGGACTTTTCCCATAGACTTCAATGGCGGAGAAACCCCATTGACCTCAATGGCGGCAATTTACCATTGAAAGTCTATGGTGGAGAAGCCCATTGTTTTCAATGGGGATTTAGTGAAAAGCTGAGATTTCTTTTTTAGCGGAGATTTTGGTATTAAAATGAAAAATGATTTAATGTGCATTTGTGTTACTCCAGTTCCATAGGTCATAGCAAGTCGCTTTTTGGACCATATGGTGTCCCAGTTCCGGCCATGAGAACTGGGAAGTTTGGTTCTGCTAGACCCAATAGAACCGGATTTTTTAATACGTTTATGTTTTATGTTTAATACTATGTCCCAAGGTATGGACAAAGACTCAGAGGAATTTCTTTGCATACCAGGATAGCAGATGGCCCCAGAGGCGCCCCAATGATAAGGATTTAAGCATTGCTCAAAGGGTCTTGTCACCCTCCCTGATGATTTAAGGGCGGAGGAGGCTCAAACCAGAGCAGTCTCCAAGTGTCCCAGTTATCACCTTCCAACAAAGGTTATCTTGCTAGAGATCCAGATGGGTAGACTGGCTAGCATTCCATTTGCCTATGGGGGGCTACAGAAATGAGACCCCAGAGTTCTACTGCGCATGTGCCAGCTAGCAGAGGGGCCTGTCCCAAAATGTGTTCCCCCATCAAAGATTGGCTGGAGATAATTGACCACCAATCACAGGTACTTCAGGTTAAGGATAGAGGGACAAAAGGTATATAAACTGCTGTTCCCCATATGTCCTTTGTTAGTTTTGTTAGTCTTCAATTTATCATCTGATGATTACCTGATTGCTGAAGAGAAATGCTACATCAAACTTCTCATTCCCCAACCCCTAAGTAAGTGTACTTCTTGTCTGTTACTGTATTATTCATGTGTTCACCTATCCTAAGGAATAAAATCACTTTATTATATCTAAGACTCGTTTCAGTTCAGACCCAGTGATAAATATATATCATCTGTTATATATATTTGTGTGACCTTATACAGCCTGCCATAATCTCACCGTGACATCCAATGTGTGACACAGGGCAAATAAATTTGTCTCCCAACGTTATACTGTAAGTTTTGAGGCCGACAATTCAATGTGTATTTTAATTTTGTAAATAAATAGCAGTATTTAAAAAAAAAAAAGTAATAATAACACATCTATTTATAAAATATTTGTATTTTGACTTTTCATAAATGTTCAGATTATATCAATTATGATAATATAAATATGCAAATATAAAATATTATAGTTGTACAGTATGTACTGTGCCAGTTTTGGCACTGAAGGACAGATATACAGTATAGTATATTTGAGATATCTGTAGCTTCACAATAAACATTAGATGTCACTCCTAGAGTCTTTCCTTACAATACTGCACATATATACAGTACACACACCATACAGAAAAGCGGCACTCGCGCTCAATGGTCAAACCTGCTTGGATGCACGAATAGTAAACAATATATACAAATTTAGAAAACAGGCCCTCACTTATTTAGACAGAATCAACGTTTCCATCATGTCAAGTACCTTCCATCTTTTGGTCCTGAGAGTGCCTGTTTTTTTTTTTTTTTATCGCCTTTCTTTCCATCTATGCACAACTGATTTGGGAATCTATTAAATTGAGGTATGTTTAATACACATCAGTTGACTTCTTTCTGATTTACTGGTCGCCTCTCTTGGCATGGGTGTCTTCCAATAGTTTTAATTAAACACACGCAAAAAAAAAACAAAAAAAAAAAAACACTCCACAAGATTAACACATCCAAATTCACTAAAACCCAACATTTCATCATCATTAACTCTTATTACTTACTGTATATCGTGCTTCATAAAAGTACAGGCAACCCTTAAGTTTTGTTGCAGTTTGTTGTTTAGAAGTGTGTTTACAGGTACTAATAATAGTTTTTGTTACTGTTTATTTAACATTTTCATTTCAGTTTCACAACAAAATCAACATATTACATTATGGTTTACAGAATAAAGAAAAAGGGTTAAATAATATTTGGGGAAGGATTGGTGGGGGGAAGGAGGAAGGAAGGGCATGCCATGAGATAAGTACAGAGTATATAGCACAGTTATGACGATTTATACATTTCTTAAGAGGGCATTTGGGCTTTTACAATGTCTCAGGTTCTGTGTTGAAGCCTCAGCAGATCTATACATAACTTGAAACCTTATTTGTTTACAGATATGTGTGAACCAGGGCTCCCAGGTGTCTATAAACCTGTTGGTGGAATCAGAAAGATAAGCCAATAGTCTTTTGAGATATGCTATATCCCATTTCTTATTGCAGCACACTGGAAACAAGGTTGAATCATGAAGATAAGCCGATAGTCTCTCGTGTTTAGTTATTTTTAAATGTATGCTTGTATTTTGTTAGTTATTTTTAAATGTATGCTTGTATTTTGTTATTTGCTGAAGAACTTTTGTACACATTTGATCTATAATTTGAATATCTTTTTGGTTGTAATGGAGTATATTTCATAACGCCATAACATAATCTTTATAGACAATATAATTACATGATCTCTCGTGATGACCAAACAGATAACATTGACAACCAATAGTCAGCAAATTGTAACTTATTATTTAGTTACATTTTCTTTTCCTGTAGAATGAAACTTTTAAAAAATTAAAAATAAATGCACTAAAGACATAAAATAAGTATTTCAAATTCTCTCTATGTCTGTTTATAATCTTTTTGCTGTGTTCAGGTTTTTTTTATTTTCTACATATCACACAGACTATTTTATTGTAATATCATGTGATGGCACTAGACACCAAATATGTGGATATGAAAAGGAAAATTCATCTTACTCTGTAAATATCTGGTGTAAGTTATTAGAAAAAGGAGTTTGTATAAATTGAAGCTTAACCCTAGGGCACTTTTCTGACAAACTGTGCAAGTTCAAAGGGAAATGTTACATTACAAGATCCACATATTAAAATAAAGATATGAGCAGAACATTAAACCGTGATGAAAACCCAGCACTCACAGAGACTAAAATGGAACAAACCATTTGTTGTTCTAGGTGATACAAGTACCAAAGAAAACATATTAGTTTGTTATTATGGACTTATTGCTCCTGCTAGTAAAAACATTGTTTTCAAATATTTTATTGCACTTAAATTAATACAATTACAAGACAGAACGGTGTAACTTGAGATTGTTGGCCCTTCTTCAATATGCTGTGAAGATGCTTCCTTATACTGGAAAATAATAATAATTTCAATTTATTTAAATGGAGTTAACTCTTTTGCAGCATGGGGAAGTAGCCTCACAGTATATTCAGTATAGAATTTGCACCACTAAGACCGGAGAAATATTTAATTGTGGGCCTCAAATTGTTAATGCTTTATACTTTGTTAGCATTCCCTTCTTGGACAGCACTGGCTGGGAATATATAGTATTGTAGAAGCAATGTTGCTGACCAATTGACAACTCTTAACATACTGTAAAAAAAGATTCTGCCGTTGGATCTTGATATCCAGGGCGCTTTTTGTGATGGATGATGCCGGTATGGCACCTTTTTCTCTTACCTTCTCCTCATGCTTCTCATATCCGGAATATTTTCTTTGTGAGACGTGTCGCAATGACAACGTAACGCTGCAATGTCACATGACAATGCGTAGCCATGACAATGCAACGTCACATGATGCCGCTGGAGGAGATAAGGAGCAGAAGGTAAGAGGTCCCATGCTTTCCCCAGGTACCAGTACCTATTTTGTTAGAAAAAAAAGCACTGCTACTACCAGTTGGAAGAAATTCAAGGCTTTTATTATTGTAACTTTATATACATCTGAGTTCCAAATTGCAATTCATCTTACAGTAGCAATTGTGACATCTGTAGTTTGGGTGTTCCCGTTGTTTTTGTAGCTGGATGTCTGCCAAATATGCTAGTGAATTAGCCTTTTTTTCAAACAATGGGGTCATTTATTTATAGTATTTTTAACATTAAACATTAAACCATGTAAAGCTTTGTATCAAGGCTCACATGACCTAGTAATGAGGCAGTATCTGCCCCTACACTGCCACCTGCGTGCCTGTTTGTATGAGAGTAGGACATCGATTTATCAAAATACTAGAAAGCAAATAGATATATTTTAGCTGCATGTTTTTAGAAAAGAAACAGCATGTATATCTCGAAACGCTAGCTGTATGATAACTCAGATGACCGATTATCTTCAGACCCCCTTTGTTACAATAAAGTAGCTATTTACGCATCATTTTCAACATAAATAAAAATACTGATTTAAGTTATATTAGTATCCAAAGACTCCTCACAAAAATCTATTCATTGTTTGGAATTACATATGTAAAAAATAGTTTGAAATATTAGCTATGAAAAAGACCCATTTTACTGGTTCAGTGCTATTCAATAAGTCACTTTCCAGTGCTGGACTACACCATGGCCAATATCTACTAAACGGTGCTATTCTGGAAGACAAATTCTGGTGCTGGAATATACCTTTTAGGTCGTTCACTTGAACGAGCTTGGAGGTGTTTTTTGGCACTGTAAATCTAGACCCACATGTTTTATTGATTCCGCAAATAAATGTTGAAACTTTGATTAACAACTCTTTTATAGGATTATTTTATTCAGAACAAGTTATGTACTGTATAACTAATTAGACCAAAAGTTCTAAATCATCAACCATGTGCGTTTCATCACATCTAATAACCTATTCAATTTCATGTGCAATTTCAATTTCAAGTGCAATGATTCTGTCCTATACAAGGATATTTCCAGAATAGGTAATTTAACCAAGTACAGTAATTATTTTTTTGTTTGTTTTTTTTTTTGTAGGGAAGGCTTGGATGCTGATATCACTTCTTTCTGCATTTGTAAAAGTAGCACCACTCAAATGTTACGGGTGGCATTTAAGCTTCCCAGAGTGTGACCAGATCACATTCTTTTTTGGCTCGGTGGAAATATTGATGCATACTCTACACAAGGACAATAATGAGACAAAACAAAATGAATTGAAAAAAAAATATATATATATATAAAAATCTGAACATGGGCTATGTGTTTAATTTTCTGTCATGAAGAATGTGTTATTTGATTTTGAGAAACTGCAGAAAATCTGAAAGGTATTTCCTTTGCCAGCAACTGACGTTTTGATATTCGCAAAGATGTGTTTCCTCATCTCAAAAGGTTAGATGAAATAGATGCATAGTCTGGAAAACATGAACAAAATGTATAAACAAACAATAATGAAAATAATAACAAATTAAGTCAACAAAACAGCAAATACATACAACTATAAGCATTGCTATACGTGTAGTATTTGAAATACTTTGACCACCAGTGTTAGAAATAGTGATGGTGATCACAATGCAGAAATGCAATATGCCATCATAAGAAACTGTTGCAGCATGCAGAGGAACAGATTTATTTATGCATATGAAGAAACTGGAATTGAGCAAAAGGATGTACAGTATTCCAGTGTGTCAGATCTGTTCCAGAAACAGCCATGTGCTATATGCTAGAAAAACTAAGGACTCTATTCAATATTGTGAGAAGGGCAACACACAATTTAGAATATATTAACTTCCATTCACTTGGATGGAAGTTAGCACATAAGTCAACTGTGTGACACTAAATTAAATAGGGGAATAAGGACTGGATTCATTAAATGATAGTGTGTTTCTGTTAATGTGTCCATAAGGTTTAGTATTATTTAAGACATCTGGATCCAAATTAGGAATGTAGGGTCCTGCACGATTTTGAAAGCACGTTCAATACTACATTCATTTAAATGTTGAGTATATGTTTTATTCCTTTAAACATAAGCATTTTTAAACAGAATTATTTGTGTTAGTTATAGAAACTAAGAACATTTACACTTTAAATATCACTGGCATTTAATGTTTGGCCAATTATGCCACATTTTTTAAATGCAAAGTGCTTCCCTAATGGAATTTAGTAATATAATGATAGCACTCCGTAATGTAATAAGTAAGCATATATTTGTAAAGTGTGAAATGTTCATCCATAATTTAAAAAGCATCAGTTTCAAAATTATATTTGAATCGTAGAAGATTTATCCATATTAATGAGCTCACATCAAAGCAACATTTAATTGTTCATGATGCTATTTAATAATCCCATGATATGTAAATGTCTTCCTGTTTTAAAATACATTTAAAACTGGCGATACAAAAGGGCATTTTAGTGTAAACGAATAAGATGGAGTGATGAGTTTCACATGACTACAACCACTGATCTGTTAATAGTTGGTGTGCTGCGGAGATCTGTTAATAGTTGATGTGGTACGGAGATCTGTTAATAGTTGGTGTGGTGCGGAGATCTGTTAATAGTTGGTGTGGTGCGGAGATCTGTTAATAGTTGGTGTGGTGCGGAGATCTGTTAATAGTTGGTGTGGTGCGGAGATCTGTTAATAGTTGGTGTGGTGCGGAGATCTGTTAATAGTTGGTGTGGTGCGGAGATCTGTTAATAGTTGGTGTGGTGCGGAGATCTGTTAATAGTTGGTGTGGTGCGGAGATCTGTTAATAGTTGGTGTGGTGCGGAGATCTGTTAATAGTTGGTGAGGTGTGGAGATCTGTTAATAGTTGGTGAGGTGCGGCGATCTGTTAATAGTTGGTGTGGTGCGGAGATTTGTTAATAGTTGGTGTGCTGCGGAGATCTGTTAATAGTTGGTGTGCTGCGGAGATCTGTTAATAGTTGGTGTGCTGCGGAGATCTGTTAATAGTTGGTGTGGTGCGGAGAGCTGTTAATAGTTGGTGTGGTGCGGAGATCTGTTAATAGTTGGTGTGGTGCGGAGATCTGTTAATAGTTGATGTGGTACGGAGATCTGTTAAAAGTTGGTGTGGTGCGGAGATCTGTTAATAGTTGGTGTGGTGCGGAGAGCTGTTAATAGTTGGTGTGCTGCAGAGATCTGTTAATAGTTGGTGAGGTACGGAGATCTGTTAATAGTTGGTGAGGTGTGGAGATCTGTTAATAGTTGGTGAGGTGCGGATATCTGTTAATAGTTGGTGTGCTGCAGAGATCTGTTAATAGTTGGTGAGGTACGGAGATCTGTTAATAGTTGGTGAGGTGTGGAGATCTGTTAATAGTTGGTGAGGTGCGGCGATCTGTTAATAGTTGGTGTGGTGCGGAGATCTGTTAATAGTTGGTGTGCTGCAGAGATCTGTTAATAGTTGGTGTGGTGCGGAGATCTGTTAATAGTTGGTGTGGTGCGGAGATCTGTTAATAGTTGGTGTGCTGCAGAGATCTGTTAATAGTTGGTGTGGTGCGGAGATCTGTTAATAGTTGGTGTGGTGCGGAGATCTGTTAATAGTTGGTGTGCTGCGGAGATTTGTTAATAGTTGGTGTGCTGCGGAGATCTGTTAATAGTTGGTGTGCTGCGGAGATCTGTTAATAGTTGGTGTGGTGCGGAGAGCTGTTAATAGTTGGTGTGGTGCGGAGATCTGTTAATAGTTGGTGTGGTGCGGAGATCTGTTAATAGTTGATGTGGTACGGAGATCTGTTAAAAGTTGGTGTGGTGCGGAGATCTGTTAATAGTTGGTGTGGTGCGGAGATCTGTTAATAGTTGGTGTGGTGCGGAGAGCTGTTAATAGTTGGTGTGATGCGGATATCTGTTAATAGTTGGTGAGGTGTGGAGATCTGTTAATAGTTGGTGAGGTGTGGAGATCTGTTAATAGTTGGTGTGCTGCAGAGATCTGTTAATAGTTGGTGTGGTGCGGAGATCTGTTAATAGTTGGTGTGGTGAGGAGATCTGTTAATAGTTGGTGTGCTACAGAGATCTGTTAATAGTTGGTGTGCTGCAGAGATCTGTTAATAGTTGGTGTGGTGCGGAGATCTGTTAATAGTTGGTGTGGTGAGGAGATCTGTTAATAGTTGGTGTGCTGCAGAGATCTATTAGTAGTTGGGAAGTAAGGTGGAGATTACAATTTCAGCAAGCAGAAAGAAAGTAAGAAGATGAGCCAGTTTTGAGGATTAGTGAAGCATTAGTGAAGGTTGCAAGAAACACTTTTGAAATAAAATGTATTTTATCTGGGGAAACATTTTACAAGGATTAAAAACATGTTATCATTCAGTGGCTGTGCTTTAGTAACTGGCAATGTCATTCACTACATGCCAATAACTCACACTGCAGTGCAAAGTACACTGTTACTCCGGTGACTGTGTGAATAAGGCTCACACTTACATTATTAGGGCTCCAAAGAACATAACTTGCTTGTTAAACAACCATAAAAGGTTAAAACCGGCTACGTAAGTATTTAGTAACAAATTATTTTATTTTGTATATTTTCAGCTCATTGGCTTGGCCACTTAAGAAGAAGCATTTTTTATATTTAAAACAGCACGCCATAGCTTGTATTTTCAAGCTGGAATTTTCATTGTATGAACTTACAGTACTTTCCTGTGCTTAATATTGTATTAGAAGCATCACTTATTCCGTTATAAAAAGTTCCTTTGATATAGGTCAAGTTAGTATTCATTTTTCTTTGGAGGCATGCATTCTACTGTACGTATTTATGATCTCTAGGGAAGCCTCTAGTAGCCTAACATTTTTAGGACATGAATACCGAAACCTTTACATAGCATATTTTATTGCATTGAAACAAACTAAATAGTAAATAATAGACCATAGACTCTTTTTTAAACTTGCTAATTTTGTACTCAGGAGCAGAAAAAGAAGCCAATTTACTTGAATGGGTCATACAATTTGTTATGATGTCTTTTGGCTTAAAACCTCTTAGAAAAATAGCCCTTAGCAATGCAGTAGCACCCTCTGGCCAGAAAATTATAGTTTAAGACATGCAGCCAGTTCTGTGAAAAATTAGGTCTATAGTGTTCAACCTGTTCAACAAACTAGATCTTCTGAGAAGGGATCATTTATGGTCCATAGCTCTCATATGAATAATAAAGACACTCCATTGTTCATGTTGCCATTATTTAAAAAGGCATGAATTCTTAAGATATAATGTAAGATATTGTAAAATAGCCCAGGACTCATCTGTACATGTGGTTCAGCATGGCGACTCTGCTCTGACTCGCATCAGGATCTCCTTGATTATGCAATCTTGTGAAACGCATTGGCGTATCAGCGGTTGTTTGAATGCCAGTGAATGACATTGCATGTTCGTTACGGGAGCCAGAGTAGAGTCGCGCAGCGACCGGAGACATGAGCAGCCCGAGGTGCTTGTCACCTTGACAGTGCGCATTTTTAATACTCGGTTCCTTCATTGGTGGATAAAATTGAATACGCTAATGGTTCTATATGTTTCTCTTTGGTCGTTTAAGTGTCATTGGAATAGAGTCGCTTGTGATGCTGCTGGAAACATCATTAGGGCACAAGAGGCTAACTCCAGCTGATATACAATGAGCCCCAAAGTTGTTTACTCTTTATTTATTAATATAGTGTATTTTATTCTCATATTTTGTATTTTCTTAACATTATTTTTTTTTTTAAATACTGTACATGTGTGATTTTATTGGGGTGTTTTTGTGGAGAAATATTCTACGGGCTGTGATGCGTCCACTGAAATATTTTTGTTTGTTTATAAGAAATGTATAGCAAATAAAATAAAACTTTGTGATCCCCATTAGATATCATACCAACGGAAGCATGGAATCATGTGCCCTTATTTAATATACATTGAAGTCGATTCCCCATGCTGGAGAAATTAATAGGACTAAAAGCTTCTCCAGCGTGGGGAAGTGACTTTGCAGCATATTGAAAAGTGATATCACGCTCTAATTTCTGTGTTTTGAGAGGTCCAAATGTAAATGGATCTATAAATGAAAAATAATACATGCAATGTTCATGGAAGCAAATCCTTTGGGTGACCACATCCTAAGGTCTGCTATGGTCTGCCAGTCATGAGGGAAGTGGCTGAAGATATGTCAAGCGATCAGCTAAAAAGGAAACATAAATAAAACAAAAGCAAAATGAATACGAAACAAAAATATAACCAATATGACAGAGACAAACAAATTCTTAGTTAGACTGATAAAATATCAGGTGCTGGAAAATGATTTTGCTAAATGGTTCACATTTCCTTTTTTGCAATCTGGGCCGGCACACTGGCGATACATTCGGTATGACTACACCTAGCCCCGCACTTACGGAGGTCCTGCGCTCTTCCTCACATCATTTAAACGTTGATTGCCGATAGAGAGTCTGAGGGCCTCTGTATGTGCCGGCATCTCTTGCTATCATGTGACAACGCATAGCTATAACAACATGCCACATGCTGACACGTCGCCACATGGTCACACATCGCCATGACAACACGATGTAGCAGTTGGAGATGCCGGCTTTGAGAGGCCCCCGCCATACTCCCTCTTTACCTGGACCCGCCAGACTCCCAGCCAGCCCTATGTGCAGCCATAACAATCACACTTGTTTCATATATAGGTGGTAAGCAGAGAGTCTCCGGAGCTGAACTTCGATCATTTTAGCTCTGGGAACCCTTAGTTCCAAAAATACTTAACTCAGGAAGGGGCTGCCATCTACTTTCTGGTTGTTTAAAACCCTACATCATGCGGGCCAATGGAAATCCTCGATGGATGACATTGCGGCTTCCTATTGGCCAGCGTAAAGTGGAATATTTAAACATAATTTTGTTTCCCCTGGGGAGGATGCTACCGGCGGCACATTTCATGGTAAGTATCTCAAAAACCAGGAGGACCCCAGAGCTCAAATTAAAGCGGGTAAGCACGAGTGACCCCTGTTCCCTATCTGTTAAAAAATGGTTAAAAGAAACCGAGCACATGGCCCTGCTCTTTTAAGATATGAAAAAATTGTAGTGATTTGAGCGCTCCAGCGCTGGATCCATGAGTGTGAATACACTTAATATCACGCATCAATAGAGGCACAGTGCATGAGGCTAGTGGTATACAATCAATGGAAAAAGCAAAAGTGATTTTCAAAAAGTATGAAGTCCATAAAGAGACAAATGTACCCTGAAGGTAACCGTTAGTGGGTAAAGCACACTCCTCAAAGCCTCGTTGGGATACTCCCTGGACTAATATCATCACAATGAGACTCGTTTGATAATATATAAATGATATACTCACATTATGATGTACCTCTGTCCTGTGCCTCTAGTTGAGCGTGCTGCCAATAGTTGTATCAGAATAGACACAACTAGGATTATGGCACACAGCCAAGAGAGTGGGTCACAAAAATAGATTTGTAAAAATATACAGCTTTATTGGTCCATTTAAAAAAAAAACAGAGGTGTGACAAACCTCCTACGCGTTTCACGCATGTTGCATTTTGTCAAGTGCAACTTGCACGAAACGCGTAGGAGGTTTGTTATACCTCCGTTTTTTTAAACATGGACCAATAAGCTGTATATTTTTACAAATCTATTTTTTGTGACCCACTCTCTTGGCTGTGCACCATATTCCTAGGTTTGTCTATTCTGCTCCTTTAAGACTCTTATTCACTATTCATTTGAATGTAGCTTAGTGGCTTTCCTGACATGGAAAAACAGCTTCACAACACCTAAGAAACTTCTCAATTGCACCGAACATGAAAAAAAATATGTTTGTTTTGATGTAGCTTTTAAAATGATGGAACAATAAATTATTTATGAGCTAATGGTGTTCATACATAGCCAAAAATTGAGTGGTATTGCTGTATAAGGATCCAGAGTTACAAAACGGAGTTAAGTCTTCATATACTTTAAGCCCATTCAAAGCAACACGCCTTAAAAAGGTGCATTATTTGATAGGCAAGTTTACATTTTATTTATCCAGGACATGTGTGCTAAAATGCTATGTAACTCAGCAAAAGAAAATCCATGGAATTTCAGAAAATTCTATCTTTGGCAATTTTTGCAGATACAGAACATGTATTTTGCAGGTATAAGAACTTTACTAAATGTTAAAGAATTTGGAAATGCATGCTTTTTCACGAATCAGTCCATGTCTTATTATAATAAAAGGTCATATGATATACATAAAAGATCAGCCTGTGTTCATTAATACTGTACCACAGGATGCAGAAAGATCTGCAAGAGCTGCAGTTTAATGTTGAACCTGTAAAAGCCAATGCAGCTAAAACACACTTCCATTAAGCTTTAAGAGCGCAACTGTTTCAGAAAGAATTTCTGGACGCTGTTGTATACTCTATATATTATACAGTTATATATTATAAATATGTTGCAATAATAGTAAAACCACTGGGGAAAAAAACTATTTTGTAAAATGTACTTCAGGAAGCAAATAAGATTCAGCTTATGAACTCCGTTTCAGGCCTGTAACATCTTAGCTTAAGTCCCTTGAAAGATTTTATTTTATTAGAAACTGAAATTGAATATATATATTAAGAAAGAAAGGAAAAAAAAAAAATGAAGATTTGCCTAGGTGCACAATACCTGTATATTACACAGAACAAGGTGCTAGTTATGTTGCTAGCTGGGACACATTCTTACCAGGACATTTATGAATTTTGGAAAAAGATACATTTGAACTACGAGTTGTGAAGAAATGTGGTTGCTCTAGATTGGAAGAGTTGTGTGGAATGACACTGCAGTGCGGAGGAGCGGGTGGGAGGAGGCCGCAGTGCGGAGGAGCGGGTGGGAGGAGGCCGCAGTGCGGAGGAGCGGGTGGGAGGAGGCCGCAGTGCGGAGGAGCGGGTGGGAGGAGGCTGCAGTGCGGAGGAGCGGGTGGGAGGAGGCTGCAGTGCGGATGAGCGAGTGGAAGGAGGCTGCAGTGCAGAGGAGCAGAAGGGAGGAGGCTACAGTGCGGAGGAGCGGGTGGGAGAAGGCTGCAGTGCGGATGAGCGGGTGGGAGAAGGCTGCCATGCGGATGAGCGGGTGGAGAAGGCTGCTGTGCGGATGAGAGGGTGGGAGAAGGCTGCAGTGCAGAGGAGCGGGTGGGAGAAGGCTGCAGTGCAGAGGAGCGGGTGGGAGAAGGCCGCAGTGAAGGGGAGCGGGTGGGAGGAGGCTGCAGTGTGGAGGAGCGGGTGGGAGGAGGCTGCAGCGTGGAAGAGCGGGTGGGAGGATGCTGCAGTGTGGAGGAGCGGGTGGGAGGAGGCTGCCGTGTGGAGGAGCGGGTGGGAGGATGCTGCAGTGTGGAGGAGCAGGTGGTAGGAGGCTGCAGTGCTGAGGAGCGGGTGGGAGGAGGCTGCAGTGCGGAGGAGCGGGTGGGAGGAGGCTGCCGTGCGGATGAGCGGTGGGAGAAGGCTGCTGTGCGGATAAGCGGGTGAGAGAAGGCTGTGCGGATGAGCGGGTGGGAGAAGGCTGCTATGCAGATGAGGGGGTGGGAGGAGACTGTAGTGTGGAGGAGCGGATGGGAAGAGGCTGCAGTGCGGGGGAGTCGGTGGGAGGAGGCTGCAATGTGGAGGAGCGTATGAGAGGAGGCCGCAGTGCGGAGGAGCGGGTGGGATGAGGGTGCCATGTGGAGGAGTGGGTGAGGGGAGGATAACATGTGTAGTACCATGTGGGAGGCAGCTGTACAAAGGAGCGGGTGGGAGAAGGCTGCAGTGCAGAGGAGCGGGTGGGAGGAGGCCGCAGTGCGGAAGAGCGGGTGGGAGGAGGCTGCAGTGCGGAGAAGCGGGTGGGAGGAGGCTGCAGTGAGGGGGAGCAGGTGGGAGGCCGCAGTGCGGAGGAGCGGGTGTGAAGATGTTGCAGTGTGGAGGAGCGGGTGGTAGGAGGCTGCAGTGCGGAGGAGCGGGTGGGAGGAGGCTGCCGTGCAGATGAGCGGGTGGGAGAAGGCTGCTGTGCAGATGAGGGGGTGGGAGGAGACTGTAGTGTGGATGAGCGGATGGGAAGAGGCTGTAGTGCGGGGGAGTCGGTGGAAGGAGGCTGCAATGTGGAGGAGCGTATGAGAGGAGGCCGCAGTGCAGAGGAGCGGGTGGGAGGAGGGTGCCATGTGGAGGAGTGGGTGAGGGGAGGATAACATGTGTAGTACCATGTGGGAGGCAGCTGTACAAAGGAGCTGGTGGGAGAAGGCTGCAGTGCAGGAGAGCGGGTGGGAGGAGGCCGCAGTGCGGAGAAGCGGGTGGGAGGAGGCTGCAGTGAGGGGGAGCAGGTGGGAGGCCGCAATACGGAGGAGCGGGTGGGAAGATGCTGCAGTGTGGAGGAGCGGGTGGGAGGAGGCTGCAGTGCGGTGGAGCGGCTGGGAGGAGGCTGCAGTGTGGAGGAGCGGGTGGGAGGATGCTGAAGTGTGGAAGAGGGGGTGGGAGGAGGCTGCAGTGAGGAGGAGCGGGTGGGAGGAGGCTGCAGTGCGGAGGAGCTGGTGGGAGGAGGCTGCAGTGCGGAGGAGCGGGTGGGAAGAGGCTGCAGTGCGGAGGAGCAGGTGGGAGGAGGCCGCAGTCTGCAGGAGCAGGTCGGAGGATGACGCCATGCAGGTGTGAGGAGACTACAGTGTGGGGGACCGGGTGGGAGGAGCCTGCAGTGCGGAGGAGTGGGTTGGAGGAGGCTGCAGTGCGGAGGAGCAGGTTGGATGATGCTGCAGTGCGGAGGAGCGGGTGGGAGGAGGCTGCAGTGCCGAGGAGCGGGTGGGAGGAGGCTGCAGTGCCGATGAGGGGGTGGGAGAAGGCTGCAGTGCCGATGAGCGGGTGGGAGAAGGCTGCAGTGCCGATGAGCGGGTGGGAGAAGGCTGCAGTATGGATGAGCGGGTGGGAGAAGGCTGCAGATGGATGAGCGGGTGGGAGAAGGCTGCAGATAGATGAGCGGGTGGGAGAAGACTCCCATGCGGATGAGCGGGTGGGAGCAGGCTGCAGAATGGATGAGCGGGTGGGAGAAGGCTGCAGTGCCGATGAGAGGGTGGGAGAAGGCTGCAGTATGGATGAGTGGGTGGGAGAAGGCTGCAGATGGATGAGCGGGTGGGAGAAGGCTGCAGATAGATGAGCGGGTGGGAGAAGACTCCCGTGTGGATGAGCGGGTGGGAGCAGGCTGCCGTGCGGAGGAGCGGTGGGAAGAGGCTACATTCTGATACTGATACTTTCGGAAGTCATAAATCACAGTTATAAAAATCTACAAGTTACTAAATAGAAAATTAATTGTTTGAAATGCATTCGTTCTTTTATAAATACAATAGTTTGATGCATTTTATATAGTAAACCCACCTCGCTGAACATATATTCTGAGCTGAATCAGCATTCTGGATTTAATTAAATGCCCACATCTAGTGTATATGGATACAAATCAGACAATCTAACTTATGAGGAGATGCTAGCTAAATTAGATGTATTTACATTAGAAAAAAGAGGCGATATGATAACTATATACAAATATATTCGGGGACAATACAAGGAGCTTTCAAAATAACAATTCATCCCACGGGCAGTACAAAGGACTTGGGGCCATCCCTTGAGGTTGGAGGAAAGGAGATTTCACCAGCAACAAAGAAAGGTTTTTTTATAATAAGGGCAGTTAAAATGTGGAATGCATTACCCATGGAGACTGTGATGGCAGATACAATAGATTTGTTCAAAAAAAGGTTGGACATCTTTTTAGATAGGAAAGGTATACAGGGATTTACCAAATAAGTATACATTGGAAGGATGTTGATCCAGGGATTAATCTGATTGCCATTTCTTGGAGTCAGGAAGGAATTTATTTTTCCCCTTATGAGATATCATTGGAGGATATGACTCTCTGGTTTTTTATTTGCCTTCCTCTGGATCAATAAATACTATAAGTATAGATATAGGATAACGTATCTGTTGTCTAAATTTAGCATAGGTTGAACTTGGACGTACGTCTTTTTTCAACCTCATCTACTATGTAACTATGTAAGAATTATGCATACTAAATTGCTAAATAAAATATATAATCTTCTTTCCTAGCACAATAGTATAGGGTATGCAGCTCATGGAACTACACCAAGATAAAATGAATGTACAGGTGCGCCGACGAGTATTCTAAAACTTGCCTTGGAAAATCTGGGGCTATCACCAACAAATCCAGGTACATGCTGGGTACATGCTGCAACATTTCAGTGACATTTCAGTGACATTTCTGCAGAGACTAATGGCCCATTGGATTAACACAGCAGGGGTCCCTGGCAGCCCCATTCAGTTTGAATGGGACTGCCAGGGACCCCCGCTGTTAATCCGGTGGGCCATTAGTCCGTCTGCAGAAATGTCACTGAAATGTTGTAGCGTGAACCCAGTATGTACCTGGGTCTTGTTGGTGATTGCCCCAAATTTGTTTTAGAATACTCGTCGGCACTACAGTACAATATTTTACCCAAGGATATACCTGGACTGCATTTGTTAACAAATCTTTTTGTCTCTACAGTAATTTAATTTTAGTGCTTGTATTAATGTGTGTCAAATGCACAATGTCTCAGTTGGAGCATATTGCCGGTGGCCCCTGATTGGGGTTTTATATCCTTTTCTCAGTCATTTCTTGAACATTGTATAAAATAATTCAGTGATAGGAAAAAGAAAAGGAAAAAAAATCTAAAATCGATTATAGTCACTACTGGAATGCATACATCACAGAGCCCATATTCTATATGACTGTGAACAGAATGTGCTTGAGACCAAAGAAGTTGGAAATGTATACCACAGACATACAAGCATTACATTTATTCTACGCAGAAATTCTAAGAACAAAATGTTACTGCAATCGTTATATGCTCTCCTCATTTGAAATAAAACTATTTTCAATTAAAGAAAAAAAAAAAAAAAAGCATAGAAACATTTTGAAAGTACCAGCATAATCATAGTCTGACGAGTGAAGTCTCATTTTGCGATCTTGTATAGAGGAACACGTAATGTGTCTTTACTCAAAGAGGTTTAATGCAAGCATAATATTTCATGCTGCATATTTGATGCTTCTCCTGTGTCTTTGTCAGGCTCATAGAGAAACAACCCTACATTTTTTTAATATAATCATTAACCAGAATACATTTATCATTTATTTAGAATCTATTTCCTGTTCGAAATAATAGTAAATAAAAAAATGACATTCAAAACTGACTGAGCAAGTTATTGCAACTGCAAACACAATGATACCACCCTACAGTACTCCAAGCTGATGGAGCTTTCTACACCATAATGTTGGCCTATGAGTAGAAGTGAGGTTATCTGTCGGGTTTGTACCCTTGTTATGCAACAGGTAGTACAGATTGGTGAGCAGAAATGGAACGCCAACCACAGCAGACTCTAATCTGTACTACCTGTTGCATAATAAGGGTACAGACCCCACAGATGATCTCCCTTCTACCCAGAGGCCAACATTACCAGATGGTCTGGAAAATGTGGGCAGTACATCAGGGTTGGTCATAGAATTTTAATTTCTATTATACTTCAACAAAAAAGCTAGTCCACCAGAAAAAGAAAATATTATGTAAAATGTTTTAAATCAGATTTCCTCCCTGCTCCCGGTTCTTCTGCCATTAGCAAAAAAAAAATATTTGCTCCCTGAACTAAATCAAGGAAATTCAGGATTTTGGAGGGATGAAACAGAGCTAGGAAACCGTGGAAAACACAATCCCATTGTGACGGTAGTGGGTAACCAGGTTCTGAATAAAGGTCGAGACCTGTTTTGGTTACCCCTGATCCGTGTATAAGGATTCAAGAGAGTTAGCTCTTGAGCATAGTAATGCTGTAAATATAAACAGTACTTTGCGTTAATAAAGAATTTTTGGGATTGTACCTTTCCAGACATGCCAGTGAGCAGGGATTGCTAGGCATGAGTTTCAAAGGGGGTTTTGCGGAGGAATTGTTGTCAGAATGTGCCTAGGTAGTTGGGGTCTGGAGTTGTCAATTCCCCTAAACATTTACCCAGGAATCATGCCTGATTCTCGGATACATGTAGGCACATTGTCCTGGCAATATCTCCCCTTGGAAACACTTGCGCAACTCACCGCTAGGCTTCCTTGCTTCAGCATAGCCAAGAAAGGTAAATGAGGCAAAGGGATGAAAAGTGTCCCTAATTAAAGGGGTCCCTAGGTTAAGGGGGATACCCCAGTTAATGCCCAGAACGTGAATTGGGTTCTTGAGTGCTCCAACTGTAGATAAGGTTGTGAGGGGACTCTCAGAGTTCAGTCTAAGTCCCATAGATAGGGTGTGGGGAATAAGGAGAGATAGAAATAAAAGTGCATCTTTCTATTCTATTCCCCATACCCAGAGACCTAGGAAGGTATTAAAGTATATCTTTATTAATACTGTGATAGTGCTGTAATGTACTGTTGTGTACAGTAAGTGAGCTGAGACTTTTGGAGCCAATACTCACACAGACGGTCACGGCTACCACGTTGGTGCCAGTAAGTCTGGTGGACATCGAAGTTCAAAGTAGCCAGAGGATGGAGGAGGTGAAAAAGCTATTTGGGTAGCAGGGAAAGGCTCAAGTACCCAAGTCCGGGGCACAATGTCAGTCGTCCGGGATGCCATTTGTTCTGCCAGACTTAGTGGAACCTGACCCAGCGGGTGGCATGAGATAGCCAGGGACAGAGGTGGCAAACTTGCGCATGTCCCTTGGCAATTTCAGATTTCCCACTGACCCGGCTTTCTATACCGGCTTCGCTCTGATTGGCTACAGAGAAAGTTCCCACGTGCTGATTGGCTGTAGTATTTTCTGAATGAAACTCCAAATACTATAAGAAACATCTGAGCCAATCATGTTTGAGATTTCTAGCACCAGAAGTGCGGGCGGGCTTTTCAAAGTTGCTCTTGTGCGAAGAGCAGAGCAACCGGGGTACGATATGGCTACAGCTCAAAATAATTCTAATAACCTCATGTGATGCCCAAAAATAGTGAAGTTAAACATAATGTTCAAAAATACTGTAGCTCCCCATTTCAGAGAATGTGCTCTAATGGACACATATCTGGCAGAGTTGCTTAATCATCCAACCATTTTGTATCTTGTATGCTGAAATCAGTTGGCCATTCTTGACACAATGGGTCTATGTATCAACATGATGACGTAAAAAAAATGTAGTGGTATAAAGTAGTACTAACCCTAATAAAAATACTGTGCTATTTATAAAGGTCGCTACATCACTTGTCGTGGAACATTGATATAGTTTCAACTAATCTTGTAACGCGTATTTAAAACTTATTAAAGAACACATTTAAAAACGTGCATCATGGGCAAACAAAAAACTATTTCTGACGTTTATTGCACGCACTGGAAAAATAAAAGGTTAGTACACAGGTGCATGCACACGCAATGTACTTTTTGGCTTTCTTGCATCAATTTAACTCAAAATATCCTATTTGCCAGTCTTAATACATAGACTGTTGCTCTGAATAAGGACCAGCATACTATGACAAGACTCGATCCAAGACTCTTGGATACTCTTTCTCCCTCTGAACATCCCTTCTCATTCTTCTTCTACGATCAACCTCTTTTTTTCAACTACCTTTTGTCTAGTGATTACCTCTCCTGGGTGAGACTTTCATTATACAGTAGATTCTTTTCACGGAGGAGAGTGCTTTTTATTTGTAGCAAACACAGTACTGCAGTAATACAAGCTTGATAATAGAACTGGATTACAAGCTTTTTGTGGTAAGTTTTCATTGTGTCTACAGCATAACATATTTTTAGGGCTAGATATACTCAAAAGAAATTACGGTGTGTTCAATGCATTAAATAGTTAAATATCATGCGTAAATAAAGAATATTGTCAAAAGAGATGTGAGTTTTTAATAATTGCCCAAGTATGGAAAGAATATAACAACTGTAAATTAGTTTATCAAACACAGCAAGCAGGTCATCAATAAATATATACTGTACTAAAATAAGATCACATATTGCAAAGTTTATAGTAATAGCTACACTATACAATTTGCCTCCGTTTCCTTAATTTGAATGCACTGACAATACATGTTTAATTTGCATTATATCTGATAATACTGTATATACAGTAGCGACTCTCTTGAGCACCTTCATTGCTCATGAACAATTTAGTAAGTCCCATCACCAAAAGAAAGGGTTCAAATAGTAACATAGATACCTCTGAAAACTGTTGGTTTGATTCTGTGCATCTTTTGCTTAGTCCAAAGAAATGAATGAACACTTATTTTATATATCAGACTTAGGTCACCCATCCCACCTTTCCTTTCAGTTCTGTGACAGAGGTCTCCGTTTGCACTACTGAAGCGCGTGGAAGAATGCCAGTTGTCTGTGAATTATGGGAGCATGGCTTGAAGGCAACATGAGCACCATGAACTTTAGCTTAAATCATAAGCAATGCTTTTAAACACCTGATTTTTCCTCCCCTACTTTACCGTGCTCACAGCTGAACTCAATGGCACTTACTGAGAAGAACAAAGTCAAAACGGAGGTGTCAGCATTTACATTGGAGACTTGCTGTGGATATCTGTCATCTAGAACGTGCTACTGTAGATTTCTGAGTTTCAGCACTACAACAAATGACTGTACCTTTCTGATTATGAAACTAGAAGTGTTTTAATATAAATAGACCAACAATGGCATGTTTTTATACATTGATTTATGTCAACTAAATACAGTTGCTACAGTTTTAGCCCTTATACAAAGTTGATTAAGGAAGTCCTGGGAGCCATCAGCGCAAGGCCAGCATGACTGTGAGTCCGAATGAGCTAATGGCCAGGCTAAAAAGACGTGTTTAAGAAAACTAAAATGTAGATCCGATATGGCTGGAGAGTTCAAAATCGTGGGCATAAGTTGGGAAATAACTGTGGGAGAGGGTTGGAGCACAAGGGGGAAATGAGATGTGAGTGAGGGACACATTTTAGTGTTCCTGGATTTGAGCTGGTTATACCCTCCCTTAAAATAATGGATTAAAGGTTAGCTAGGTAGTGGTAGTGAAAAAGCTTTCTTTAGAAGGGTGACCTATTGCAAGCATGCTACTTCCTTTATAGGTTATGTAGTTATGGATTAATGGCAATGTTTCCAAATAATTAATTTACAAAAAAAAATGATTAAGAAATGCTGAGTGATTAGCAATCATTAAAAAAATGTCACAGCAGTGGAAGAACCATGCCAGAAAAATACACTGATTGGTTCAGCAGGGGAGAAAGTACTGTAGGCTTGATGGATTGATTGCAACTGCTACTACTACCTGTGTGAATAGACATGGTGCTGTGGGGTCCTCTCATGGAGAAATAGGGGGGAGCGGTGCTTCAGCTGAATGGTGAGCAGCACTTTTGCTGTATATATATATATATATATTTTTTTTTATCTAACATTTTATTAATATAGTACAGGGAAGGGATCCAGAAGAGCTACTGTACTGTAGCAAGGTGGAGGGGGAGAGATGTCAAAATAATATTATAAACCAGGGAAGGGTAGGTAGGCTTCAGGCTCATACAGTAGTTCATCAAATAATTGTTCTTCCTCATAAAGACCTTACATAATGTTTGTTTTATTATTCAAATATTAAGACCACTGTAAAACTAATCCGATCTATATGTGGCATGTCAAGTAGTGCAAGAAAAATATATTTAATGAGTATTTATTTTGCTACTTTTTGTCTAGTGATGACCTCTCCTGGTTGAGTTGTTCATTATACAGTAGCTATTTAAGGTGCTGAAGTAAAGAATACTGATACTACACATACTACACATTCTTAAGTGTTTCAAGCAATACCAAAGGAATAGAACATACTGTCATTTAACCTATTTGGAACAGTGAAACAAAAAGCAAGTGCAAGGGAAAAAACAAATCTGTGGAATGATTTGAAAACAATTTAATAACTCACAGAGATTATCGAAATGCAACTGCTAAGCATGTTTTATACAGTTTGCAGTAATTTTACAAACCGACTAGATATTGTGACTTTACTTTAAATATACCCCTAACAAGGCGATATTGCAATGTTCGGATAATATTTTTGCTATTTTCAAAAATATTTTTGGTGAGATCATTCAATCTGTGAAAGTACTGAAAGTGTGTGTATTCACAACACTGTTTTTCCACATTATTAGGTTATTGCATGCAGTGTGTGAAATGATCAGACTTATCAAACATAGGCTCAGGTTTTTGCTTAATTTAAACCGTTTTATTTTCATTGTCAAAATTGATTTCCTTTTCAACTGTCTTCGCCCCCTAATGCAGTACAAAAATGTGTTGCTTTTATACTTTTGTTTAAACTTGCCATTATCAAATAAATATTTTGTCTCTTTACTGTATAATGCATCTTGCCATTTTGAACGGCAAAGTGTACATCATTTTAATAGAATCAATATCAAAAAAATGAAGCATTACATTTTGTTGGAAAGTAATGGCATACTGTAACAAAAAAGTTGCAACCTTTAGTCACTTTAAATAATTGTGTTAATATACATTCACAAACTGTAATAAACAACATGTAAACTGTGATCAGTACTAAAGTAAACATTAGGTGTGAATTCACTGGTATTTTCTAGCTCTCCCTACCCCCAAAAGTTATATTATTACTGGTATTTAAACCAAAACATGCAAGAACTCCTATATACAGATGGAATAACAACTGCATGGTTAATCCATATGACATTGAAAGGGGTGTAGAATAAACTACAGTAGCAAGACATTAACATACCACTAACCAACTGCATTTACTAATGCATGCACATTCTCTGCTTTTCCTTCTTGTAAACTTACTTTCACTTATCAGAACATAATTAATTTCAGTCTGTTTCAAAAATAAGCAGCTAATTCATTTTAATGTCACAATTAGCCTTATGATGCTAAAATGTATTGATCCATGCACCTTGTACTATTTCATGCCATCTCATATGGTATGACATAAAAAATATATATTTTCAAATATATTAAAAATTAGTGTTAATAAATCTGTTGGTGCAATCTAAGAAACAAACTATGCCCTAACTTGAATACAAAGAGTGAAATTAACATTGACACAAATTAATTGCATATACTGTAAATGTCATTATTAAAAACTCAGAGGAAGGTGGATTCTTACCAACAATTGACAACTGATATCAATATACTGTACAGTACCATGAGAAATCCTCATTACACAAAAATGCATGAACCATTATAGCAATCTATATTACGCCTAAAATAGACTAGCAGAAAAATCACATTTCCATGTAAAACATTGAGGTACAGTATAGTTAGTGGTGTTCAATTTTCTTAGTATCAGCATTCAGCCCTTACTTTTATACAGTAGACATAAATCCCCAAAACAATTGATGGCCAATGGAGAGTACTGTACATTACAGATAATCTTAACTGCCATTTAGGAATATCTGATGACAACCTAACAATTCATGTGCCTTGTTTCTATTTTCTCTATCACATGGGAAACGTAATTGCCTCATATCAGAATTACAATGTACTGTATGAGCAAATAATGCGATTGATGTGGTTTTTGCTGGAAAAATTACTTACAATCTTATTTTAAAGCAGACAATCTCCTCTTGCCTAGTAATATTGTAACTTTATGGTAAGAGTCACAGATTGACAGGCAACTGAAAGCAGTTACCAAGTCAAAACTCAAAAGCATTAATAGTTAGCTGCATACTGTACCTTTCCCCTAATACAAAATACATACAACTGCACATCATTGGTAAGGATATACCCACCTTGTACTGTACAGTATATGCAATGTAATGTCCTATATCTAAATACTGGCTGCAACAGTAAAAAAAAAACTATACCAATTTGATATGACATCAAAAATATCGTTTATTTGCACCATGGCCTTAATTGCTAGATTCAACAATATATCAAAGGGTTCCCCCCCCCCCCCCCCTCGTTGATAGTAGCCTGTTCAGATCTGATGAGATCAATACACCAGGAACTTTTTCACTTCTACTACACTGATGTATGCCAGTCAGGAAATATCGGAGTATGATGCTTCAAACTATGAATGTACTGTATACTATAGCTTCAAAATTTGATATCTTCAGTATCAGATTTCAGTGGTTTTAGCTTCTGCTCCAGCTAACATTTACAATTTAGCCCCATTTGTGTCTTAATGGTTAGACTCTGCTTTAAGCAGAGCATTTCATTCAGCTTTTGTAGTCTGATTCCATCATAAATGTAATTATAATTAATAGGCATGCAGCATCAGGCTACCACACTCATTTGATTTAAGACTAATGTTTGATCCGACAGATCCAAATAGCAGATTCTAGCTAAACAAATATTCCCGTGGCAGATAAAAGCAATCAAGGACCAACAATGTTAGAAAACGCAGTCTAACGCCAAAAAAAAATACACAACTTTCAGGAAGGGACAACTCTTAATATGTGCAGTACATCTGCCTCAAGGAAGGTCCTGATGCAATAAAGCCCCATGCATTAAACCAAGACTCAATTGAGATAAATAACAACCGCATGACATCCAGCCTTCTGCTACATGACAGTTTCAAACAAGTACGGAAGTGGAAGAGAAAAGAAAGGATAAGACTTACGGGATGCAGGGGTAGCACTCCGAGCTCTGCAGCAGATGCAGCTCAAAATCCCCAGGAACAGAGCAGCGCCCCTGGCTCGGAAAATCCAATCCATGTCTTCTGAATGCTCCCAGGTTTAACTCCAGATCCCCACAGGGTAACACTGTAACTTCTCCCTCTGTGTCCTATGTAGCCTTGGTAGGTTTAATGATGGGGTGGGGAATATGGGTGTTCTTGAGGGCGGGTTGGATTTTTTTTTTTTTAGAATTAGCTAACACACCTCCTTTTTGGATCCTGGGCTGAATCTCAGCCCTTCTTCCTCCTCACTCCTCAGCATTCAAGTAGGGTACTTACACTCTCTCTTCAAAATCAGGGGCAAGAAAAGATAAGAGGTAGGGTGAAATAAAGCAGGCTGGGCACACAATGAGAGGTGTACAAACCGGAAAATCCCAAATTGGTCATGGGGAAGCAAGAGAGGGTAGGAGTGAGGAGAGGGGTGGAAAGCCGAGGGTGATGCTACCGGTGTTGCTGATGCTGCCTCTGCAGCTGAGCCCTTCCTATTACAGAGACTGGAGCGGATTCAAACAGCCTCACTGCTCAGATACACACACGCATACTGTATATATAAGCACCCACACAGCAAGGTAGGCAGGAAGAGGGGAAGACACTCCCCACACACATGAGCACAGGGTTATATTTATTCAGCTCTCGGAAGCACAGTCACAACACTGCAGCAGCATCAGCAGCAGCAGCAACCCTTCCACTCCAGCTAATCCTTCCCAGCCCGGCTGAGCTCTATTGCTGCAGTGCCTTGCTTTAAATGCAACCCCATATCAATCAAAGAGGGCAGAGCATTCTCAGCCTGTACGTGGACGGCTTGTAGCAGAACCTTGTGTTGTTTTAATCTCTGCACCAGCTCCTGCAGACCGAGAGAAAGGGGGAGGGGACATGTACACAGTACAGTACTAAAAGGCTGCTCAGGGAGACTGGGACACTTGCTTGGGCTACTGCCTGCAGTTCACTTCTTTCTCAGTAGATGGCTTTTTCTTTACTAATACGAAGAGTTAACATGATTTTAAAATAGGGGTTTCTATAATGTATGAAATAAGATTGTTATACTCTTCTGTATACACCGTTTTTTTTTTCGATTATTATGTGATGTTGGCATGTAGAGCACAGTAATACCCACATGGTCATGTAGTTCATGTTTGTTTTATAGGAAGATTATCAACCCTTTACTTCAGGGTTGTTTAATCCAGCCCCTGAAGGACCTTGGACTGTCGGTCACTGCTAATTTAATTGCAGTTGCTCAAGAAGATACAGTACGTGCATTTTGTTCACAGTGAAATGTACTACAAAGCTAAGGTGACCACAAATATGTACTGTATAACATTCAGTTGAGGTACACTTCTGGCTCTTCTGCTTGTACATTTGTTCTTATCCAGCATTTCGGGAAATTAGTTGAAGAGCACTGCTTTACTTTATATGTTAAATAATACTAAATATATACTGTAGCATTTAGTGCTTTTCTGATGAATAGGAATAAATAGTCCAAAAAAAGCAAAATAAGATTTATTAGGTCCCTGGAATCTGTATCGGTATATTTATTTAAAAAAAAAATATATATATATTTTGCCTTAGAATATCCTCTGCTGTTGTATGTAATCACTTCTGTGACTATTTATGCATATTGAGTGTTTATACAGTACCTTCATAATGCACGGATGGGGTCTGCTTTACTGCTCCAGGCGTGCCTCCGCTGCTGTGGGTGCACAGTTCTATACTTTCCCACCTCAGTACCGAGGTCCCACCTTGTTCGTGGTGAGCGCAAGCGTTACACTCCAGACTCTATTAGGAAAAGGTGTTTGCAATAGCAGGTTTCAACAAGGCTACATGAAATATCGGGTGCATTCTACAGGAAGCCGGTAACTGGAGACAAGGCCATATAAATTATACACTTTTTTGAAGAAAACCTTGGCCAGAACTTGAACTGTGGGCAAATGAGGAAGTGGCACAAAGTTAGCAAGTTAAGAAATGGAATCTATGGTTGTTAGAATTAAATAGCACCATCAAAGGGTGGTGATTGTACAACAAAGTTCACAAAGATTAGGACAGTCAATCGTTTGTAGTAATTCTGCTGGGCATGGTATGTGTTTCATTCGCGCACAAGTTGCACAGATACAAATGAATAGAGGCGTATCCTGTGGAAGCTGTGGCCACCAAAAAATGTCTTCGGAGCAATTCTACAGTCTTTGTGATCAGAAGTTGATAGATCGTGGTGCCATTGAAGGACTTGCAGGTGTAATGTGTTGGTGGATGTAGTAGGAATCAGCAGACGTACACACATGGCACATATTTAGAGAAATTAAAACAAGGCTTTATTCAGCGTGTCCCTTTAACAAGGCAAAGCATACAAAAAGAAACAAAAGAAACAAACACATATCACTGTGTAAGGGCTAACTCACTTCCCAGTCCCTCTCTACAAGACTGTGAGGAAAAGCCCTTTACCAGTCTATCACCCCAAAGTCTCAAAAGGTATCTCCAATGCAGGTGGCCTTTCATGTCAGTCTCCCGAGTCTGGATAGTTGTCTGCTTAAGGGTCTAGCCTCTGGCAGGGTCCTTCGTCCTCTGTGTCCACGCATAAAGGACTGGTCCTCTGGTGTCTTGCTTTCAACACTCAGTCCTCCTGTTCAAGACTTCCTCTCCTTATGTCAGCCCAGTTGTAACTGTGTTAAGGAGTCCTCCTGGTCTCTCCCCAGCAGGTTTTTTTTATACTCTTCCAATTACTCAGGTGGAGCTGGTTAATTGATTAGCTACAATCAACCAGCTTTCTGATGGAGTTCTCTGACCAGTAGAGGCTTTTATTTAAGCAGGGATAAGTCACTGTTACAGTGGGTATATAAAGTCTTTTCACAAATCATTGACACTTACTCTGAATCCTGAAATTATGGGGTTGGCTATGATTTAAGTCTTTTGGCAAAACTATCCTTTTTAGTCTCGCACTGGGGGAAAAATTGTCACATATTTCAACTGGGGCCAGTACATGGACAGGAACTAGAACCAAATTGGAAGATATTGGTAATGCTTTAGCTGGATCTTTACATGAAAAAGCATCCACTTTTCCATTTTCCTAGTTTGTAAGTTACATTGGATCAGAAACAGGAAAAATATAAGGCCCAGTGAGCCAGACTGGTATAGTGGGAAGTCTGCAAATATGTTAAGTTCCTATGATCAGTCCATACTTCCACCTCATGTTCCGCCCACTCCAAAAGTTGTCTCCATTCAAGGAATGCTGATCAGATGGCCACAGTCCTTTCTCCATAATTGTATAGTTCATTTCTGCATTGGACAACTTTCGCAACAGGGTATTCGAAGGAATCCGTAGGAGATTGTTGAGAAAGAACTGCACCAAAGGCTAAATCCGAGGCGCCTGTTCCCACAATAAATGGTTGCTGAGGATCGGGGTGCATCAATACAGGTGCCATGGAGAATCTTCTTTTTAATTCTAGAAAAGCAAATTTTGGCAACAGTTCCCAAAAAAAGAAACATGTTTCCTAAGGAGGGTCGTCCGTGGTAGTACCATAAGCGAAAAGTCCTGAATAAAGCGTAGATAAAAGTTAGCAAATCCTAAAAATCTCTGTAGGAATTTCCCATCTGTTGGGGATAGCCACTGCTACATATACACTGGCGACACGTTTATTTCGAGTAGGGCTAGTACCGCAAGCCGGGACATGTCCCGGCTTGCTAGCCCCACTCCCTCGGCGTGCCGCGCGTCACCGATGCGCGGTCACGCGTCATCGGGAGCCTGCGCCCCCTGCACGCAAGTCCAGGGCTCCCCGAGGGAGCCCTGGTGTCCCGCGATGTGGGGGACGGCGGCAGGGGGTTCCGGGGGACCCGGCGGACCCGGCGAGCGGAGGAAGAAAGCCCTGATCGGAGGGCGCTCCTCCGCGGTTTTGGCGCGCGCCAGGCACCCTCCGGCGCGCGCCAGGTTACTGCTGCGGCCGAGACCGGGCAAATGCTCGAATAAACTCGGCCGCAGCAGTATGGCTTGGATCTTTCGTTCATTCATAGCTATTCTGGAAGCTGAGATCACATACCCTAGATTCGATTTTGGGCTGATAAAACAAGCATTTTTCAAGCGTGGCGTACAATTGAAAATGATGTCTCAATATCTCCTTGATGTGACTTTTGTGTTGTTGTGGGTCACTATAGATAATGAAAATGTCATCAAGATATACTACAAGAACTTATCTAAAATCTCCTAAAAGATCTTGTTTATGAAATGCTGAAAGTTCGCAGGAGCATTGCAAAGACCAAAGGTTTAACCCGATAGTCGACGTGTCTGAACCTTTGGGAGACACAGTGATATATCATACCCATATAATATGGGCATGATAAGCCACTATAGCACTCAATGGTCAACCTAATACAAATCATTAAGGCCAAAAATACACAATAATAAAAGAAATACACAAGCAAATAAGCACCCCAACTATAAAATAATTAAGAAGCCTAATAGTACACATTAAAAAAATGTATCTATCACCAAAACAGCAAAGTGTTTAATAACTTAATAGTAATAATAATAATAATAATATAGCTAACCCTTAGCTGACGGTTACGGCATTGCTGGACTGGGTAGGGACCTCTTCCTCATGTCGTAGCTGGAGGAGGGGTCAAGATCAGGGAGGTAGATCTACATGGGAGGTAGATGGGGCCTCCTCCACTGACTCTTCACGCTGGAGGAGTAAGATCTGACATTTTGGAGATTTGGAGTTTTAAAATAAAATTAAAAAGGCATTTAATACACACTCTCCATCTTTTTTGTGCATACTATTGTATCAAGCAGTAACACAGTCAACTCTATACACTTGATACAGTACTGCAAACAGCACTTCATACAACACACTGACAATGATACTTACAGGATCAGTGAACAACATCCTCCAATCCCAATCCAGACCTTCATAGTTCCCTCCCCCCTCCTCTACCCACCATGGGAGGTCATTGTCCCCATCCAACTGATGCCAAGGAGGCCACCCGTGCTTCTCCTCTTGCCGTCGCTCGGCCAGTATCCCCCTACAAAATAATCTACAGTAATAGGGAGTTTAAACACTACAGTATATTGTATATATAAATTGTAAATAAATACAACATGCAATTATTAGAGCAGGTACCGTATTCACACTTACTCTGGTAGAGAAAACTACCATCTAGACGCGGCCTATCACGTCCCAGTACTCTTGT
Source organism: Ascaphus truei (assembly GCF_040206685.1). NCBI lineage: Eukaryota > Metazoa > Chordata > Amphibia > Anura > Ascaphidae > Ascaphus > Ascaphus truei. Next base: position 341,912,677 of record NC_134484.1, read on the forward strand.
GGGAATTGCCGGGGCAGGAATATGGGGATGCTTGATGGGCTCTGTGCAGTGTCTAGTGCCTGCCATTTTAGAAATGACTCATTTCTAGCAGGGAGGGCTTAAATTATTTTTCTTAGTTAACAAAAGAAAGTCTAAACAGGGGGATGTGACGAATGACCTTAAAGAAATAGGGGCCTATTCTATAAGCCTCGATAACCCACTAATCGAGGCCTTTTCGGCTAAAATGCCTACTGATGTTCTGTAAGACTCGATAAGTGGGTGATCAAGGCATGAATCGCCAATTCTAGCAGCCGTCCAAAACACATCGCCGGGTGAGCGATGATCAGCCACTTATCGGCAGGTTCTGAAACTCGTGCAATTCTAGTAGCCTCGATTAGTTTATCGAGGCTAATCGCAGCTCTAGAATGACGAGTCTCTCCCAAAATCCTCACGCTAGGAAAAGTGAGGCTGGGGACAAGCTGCTGAGATGGCAGCGAGAGAGGACTTAGAAAAATAAATGAATTTTTCCTCCATCAGATTGGTGCTGGGAGTCCCCGGAGCTGATACCCATTAATATTAGCATCATAGGCCACCGGCATAAATCCCATGCTATACAAATGCATTTACAAGCAACTTCATTATATTATTAAGTTAAGGGCTTTATATATTTTTGTTTCATTTATCAATATTTATTTTTTCTGTGAAAACAATGTTGAAGTTCTTATAAATGTCAAGTAATAAAAAATATATTGTGCAGTTAACAACAATATACAATAACATAACATGTATAACTTAAACCACAATATACAATAATATAACATAGATAACATAGATAACATTTTAACAATATTACATATATAACTGTAAATAACCATAGCCCACTCAACAACCCCACTAACCAGTATTAACTACAGCAAATTGTAATGTAATTCTATATACAGTATAGTGCCTTTAAATCCACTGAAACTACAACATGCGCTGCCTACAACTGCACACAGAAAATGAAAACAGAACAAGAAGATGGAAGAAGCAGCTGCAGCCGCACTCTGAGTTCCAGGGAGGCTTGCGGTACGTCACCCCCCCCCTGGTGACCATCGCAATAAAGGGGTGTACAAGTCAGACTGGGGGGGAGGGGGTCATGTTTGCCACCTCTGACTGGTAAATGTCCTTACTAGATTTAGTGCCAGTACCATTGTTCAGTTAAATTACAGTGGCGGCCGCCTTTAGCCTCCTGTGGCCGTTTCCACGCGATTTTTAAATCGCGGACAGATGCGGCATGTTTTCGTCCGTTTTAGACGCCACGTGCGTTTTCAATTGTTTAGCGCTATTAGCACTGTCTAGTGAATCGGCTGATGCGCGGCAAAGTGCGTGACAAACGGAGAATAAAAGGGGCCGCAACAGTATTGCAAAGTTGTGCATTAATATTATGTTTCCATATTGTTTAGGGCAAGTCCAGAGTAGTGTACTGCACATTTCTGAAGGTCCAGATCACCAGACAGCCCTTAATACATTTTTGGTACCACGTAATGCCAACTCTGTACGGGGTCAAAAATGTTTTTAATGTATGGAGGCTGCCACCAGTCCTATAAGTCCATGTGGGTTAATGAGGTGTGTGCTTCAAATTACTTTCTCAGTTGCCATGTATTAGGTGTATCTTTTTGTGATGGAACTGTTGGAAGGTTTTTGTCTGTATTACAATTTGTAGATTGCAATAGAGGAGCAAGTGCAGCTGCGCTGCCTGATATTCCTGTACCCATGTCCTAATGTTGTGTGTTGGAGAGGTGTTTTTGTTCTTTCTCTGCATCCTCCTCTTCTTCAATGGGCACTGACAGTAAAATAAAAAATAAAAACTACTGGCCTGTAACCACTTAATCACCTTAGCAGTTGTTAACCACCATGTTATTAAGGGGTTAACAACCGCCCCCCTCCTGCTACCCACCCGGGAGGCCTACCCACCCTCCCTGGGGCAACTACCCCTCTACCCATTGATTGTCACAGTGGTAAACTATGCCCCTAATATGGGCATGGTTTGCCACAATGGCAATGAATGGGCAAGATACAAATAAAAAAAACAAGCACTGAATAAAATACATTACATTTCAATTTAAAAAAAACAAATTTTTCCAATAAACCAATTGATTGTCACAGTGGTAAACCATTCACATAATATTGTGGGCATGGTTTACCACAGTCCCAAGCAATGGCTTGATTGTGAAATGCGTGTTTATATTTACATTTTTTATTTTGTGTCTGTTTTTGTTTAGCTTGCCCATTCATTGCCATAAAGCCAATCCATGCCAAATATGGGCATGGTTTACCACTATGACAATGGGTTGAGGGGGTGTGCGTAGTTGCCCCGGGGAGGGTGGTTAAGCCTCCCGCGTAGGTAGCGGGGGAGGGATTTTAACCCCTTAATTACTATAGCGGTTACTACCTGCTAAGGTGATTCCCTGGTTAGTGCCCAGTGGATGGGGAGGAAGATGAAAACTGCCTTCATCATAGCAGGGGTAAGTGCAACTTTAATTTACTTTATGCTGGCTGGATAATATTTTTATTTTTTTGCCAATTATTGTACTGCATGTGTTGTGTGAGTGAAGGGGGTAGTAGGGTTTTGTATTTTAATGTTTCTAGGGGGTAGAGGGGGTTGGTGAATGGGGCAGTTGCCTTTGGGTTGGTGGTTAGGACTCTCGGGTGGGTATTGGGAGGGACCGCTATAGTAGTGAAGGTGTTAACTCTTGCAACCTTCCCGGTAGGCCTAACCACAAACCTTGGGACAATTACCCCCTTCACCCCCCCCCTCTACCCCCAAGAAACCATGTACACAGGTTTAACCCCTTCATTGCCTTACAAGGCAGTCACTAAGGCATTGAAGCTGTTTTTATTTTATTATAATAACACAGTATTGAAGCAGGGGGTCTCCAGAGCAGAACCACATTCATTTCAGGTCCGGGGACTCCTGCTTCCTGAGTTATAGGCCCGGTATGTGGTGCCGGTATCTCCCTGCATTGTTTAAATCTTCCGCGTCACATAACTGGTAGATTTAAATTCACAGGAGATACCGACACCCCATACCTGTAACTGTAACCATGCCTGTAAGCAGGGGTGTTCCTAAGGCTGACATTAATGTGGTTCTGCTCCAGAGCTCCCCTGCTACAATACTGTGTTATTAAAAATTAAATAAAAACAGTGCGATTGCCTAAAAGACTATTATATGACCCAAATTTTGACAACCCAACCAGGATAGAGGCATTATTGGATTTGGATATATCAAACAATTTAAAAGTAATATAAAATATTCAAGTCCAGAAACATTTGAAAAACAGTGATCATAACATGGTCTCATTAGAAATGCATTTTTAGGAATCATATAATATTTGGGTTAACAAAGACTTTACATTTTAGAAAAGCAGCTTTTAATAAACTCAGGAATAATCTACAAGGAATAAATTGGGATGACATTTTTGCAAGAAAAAATGTGCAAGATAAATGGACAGTCTTTAAAACATTGTTAGAAAAGCACACTTATCATTGTATACCCTTGGGTAATAAATATAAAAGAAACAAGTCTAAACCAATGTGGATAAATTAGCAGGTAGGGGGGGAAATTGAAAGTAAGAGGAAGGAATTTAGATTCTTAAAGTCAGAAGGGACTGAGACATAATATCAGAAGTATAAGGAATGTAACAAAATTTGCAAAAGGAACTCATATTAGCAAAAAATTGAAATGAAAGGAAGATTGCAATAGAAAGTAAGATCACCTCTAAAAATATTTTTTACAGTAAGTGATTTAATAACAAAAAGATTGGAAAATAAAATATAGGACCATTTCAGTGTGAGATAGGTAGGCAAATTATTGGAGATAAGTATAAAGCAGAGGTATTACATACATTATTTGCCTCCGTATTTACCAAATAGGAATCAATAGCAAATAGCATAGGTGATTTGCTAGCATTTTAGTGAATGAAGCACCAGGCCCCAATAGCCTGCACCCAACCGTTCTTAAGGAGCTAAGTTCAGAAATAGCCAAAACATTACATTTAATATTGAAGGACTCCATTTCCACAGGCTCAGTACCCCAAGATTGGCATAAATCAGATGTGGTACCTATATTTAAAAAGTGAGCGAGATCACAACAGGGGAATTACAGACTTGTGAGCGTGACATCAATAGTGGGGAAGCCACTTGAAAGTCTAGTATGTTATAATATTCAGAAATACCTAATGGACAACAAAAGTTTTTGTAATAGTCAGCATGGATTTATGAAGGATAGGTCATACCACACTAACCTTATTAGTTTCTTTGGGTGGGTAAGTAGGAATTTAGACCAGGGTAATGTAGTTGATGTGGTCTATATGGAATTTTCAAAGGCTTTTAATATGGTGCCACACAAGAGGTTAGTGCACAAAATAAAGGAAACTGGACTCGATAAAAATATTTGCGCCTACGGTAAATTAAAAACTGGTTGAAGGATAGACAACAGATAGCTGTCATAAATTGAACCTTTTCAGGTTGGGCTAAAGCTGTAAGTGGTGTGCCTCAAGAATCCCCTTCTTTATAACTTTTTTAATTAATTGCCTTGATTTTTGCATAGAGGGCAAAGTCTCTATCTTTGTCGATGATATTAAATTGTGTAAGGTAGTACAATTAGAGCAGGACTCCAGAAGGACTTGGATAGACTGGTAGCTTGGGCAGGTATATGGAAGATGAGGTTTAATGCAGAAAAATTTAAGGTTATGTATTTGGGAAACAAAAATATACAGAAAACATACAAATTAAATGGGACAAAATTAGGTGAATCTTTGATAGAAAAGGCTCCAGGGGTGATTACAGACAGCAGGCAACGGCAAATATGTACGGTATGGTGTATGGCAGAAATGGTGCTGCAACCTGAGTAATAATGAATAAGTAAAAAGAAGTAGGCTTTATCCATGATACCTGGAGATACAATAAAAATGTCACACTGTTTTAATTGATGGTAAAAGGGCCAAGGTCACGTTAAGATACAGCTACTGTTCACAGCACTGAAACGGAAGTGGCTTACCTTCAAATATAAATGTAGGTCCTGGTCCAAGTACAGTATGTAGATTGCTCCCCATACATGAACCTTGAGTTGATGCTTAGGTCAAAGTTTCAGCGATAAAGGATTTTTGTTTCTGAATGCTATAGTGGAAAATTGTTTCATGGCGACTGATGTTTCACCAGAAAATATGACATCCTCAAAATTTTCTCCACTCTCAATGAATGCATGTGCTTGGTAAACTCTTTTAATCTTGTTAACACACCATTTCATTGGATTCACTCTGCAATAATAATTTTTTTTAAAGTGTTTAGAATGGAATTATGGTACAATGTTCATGCACATCACTTGGCATTCGCAGAAACAAACTGTGCAGTACAGCACTTTGTAGAAGATCGTTCATCATTTTCCTGGCTGATTTCATCCACCAGCCAAATTGCCTCACTGTGAAAACAAGAAATGGGAGTCCATCCACAGGGGAAAAGGGGCCATATTCATTTAGTGGTGCTAAGCTGTCAGGAAACTTATGACATATATAAATGAATAGTTGATTAACTGCCTTATGATTAGGATTGCTTAGTCAATATAACCCAAAGTTCTGATGGAAAATTCAATGATGTACAAGTCAACAAGGCTAGATGTGATACATAAAATGGTATGAAATGTGCTTATTGATGTTTTTGCAACACCATTTGCAGACCTACAGTATTAACTAATTTAATTGACATATGTAGTTCATAGTGCCTAATAACAAGTGTGGTTGTAGAGGTTTATATGAGGGCAGATCTTGTCTCCATTAAAGGGGAAGTAAAGTGCAGGATAGTAACTACAAACTAGTGAGTCTGACTTTAATAGGGGGGAATATTCATACTGTAGCAACCTGAATGTCATAAGGGCTTCTGCGTCCTGTCCATCATGATGTTCAGGGAACATCCTAAAGGCACCCTAAGGAATGGTCCAATAAAATATAGTATGCTACCTATTCTTTCCTTCACACTTTTTTCCACCATAAAATAAAGGTCGAACTGGCTAAAATTTTCCATTTTATTTTTAAACTAAGAGTGTACGGCAAATAAAAATACCAAATGTATTCAAATGTCTCAGACAGGTCCACAACCCTGCCTTTTCCCATTATCTCTTAGCGTACAATGCTCCCACTGCAGTAAACGATTCCGAGTAATGGCATGCAAATGAGCATTTACAGTGTGTCAGTTTTTGCTACATACCCATTTTAACATGGATCCCTGTAACCTTATGCCTGCCACATTTCACAGCTTTTTCAGCATAGCCTGGGTTAAAGAAGTGCATTGTCAGTATACCTACTCAGAGACAGCTATTTCAATCTTCTGGGTCTCATTAGTATGAGGCTGGTTTACTATCAATGCTATGTGAAGATGGAGGTGGTTGTTACAGACACAATTAAAGTTATTGGGAGTAAAAAATAGTGACAAAACTAAGGAGAAAGTTAATGCCATCTTGTGACCTGGAGCTGAACTGCATGCAATAATGCAGTCATTTCTCCAATGGTGGTAACTGTCCATGGTGCTGAAGTGACTGTCGTTTTTACCTTTGTTACCTTGCCTTCTACCTCTATCACCCCTCCAAAACCTCTGTACATCAATCCAGTATACTGTATTTGTTGCTTTTCCTATCACTGTCAATACCCCAAATGAGGAGAATGCTTTAACCCAACTACAAAATCTCTCTTGAGATCTTTTTGGTCTAGTGAATAGAGTAATGTAGTTATAAAGGTAATTTATAATCAAATCAACTTTCTAACAGGAGAACAAAAAAAACCTCATGACTAAATACACAGGTTTATCAATCTATGATAAAAGCATGATCAGATAAACTGGTTGGGGGAGCGCCACGCGACCAGGGAGTTTGTGGGGTCAGTCAGGCGCACATGCGCAAGTGTCGGCAGAGCGGCGGCCATCTTGGAATGGCTCTGCACAGACTGAAATGGCACTACAAGTCCCAGAATCCTCAGGGGAGGGAGGGATGATCATATGGACTGACCCAACCAATGGGATGCGAGCAGCCTGAAGAAGCAGGAAATCCTCTGCGGGCAGAGAGCCCGTGAGTCAGTGCTGACTAAGATGCCAAGGAGTAAGGTAGTTTCCAGGGACCAGTAGCTCCTGGACTAGGCCTAGACCTTTATCCTAGGCACCAGTTAGGCCCTGAACCAAATATAGTGGCTGTATTGTAGGGGAGGCCCCAGATAGGGACCCTTCCCCTTAGTGTTGTAGTAGCACTACTCCACACCATGTGGAGGCCGGGACCTTAGGTGAGAGGGGATTACTGTCGGAGGCCCTGCTGTGTGGGACCTGCTTCAGCATAATTCCGGAAGCTGCCACTGATGTAATGGAGTGCGCAGGCAGGTATCACCCATGCACCAATGGTTCCCACTAGGGGGGTAGGAATACCTCATACTTGGGTGGGATTGTCTGAGAGGACACCAGGGTTATAAGTGCTCAAGGTACCCTCAGTACTTTGGGGGAACCACTCAGGTTGTGATAATATTGTACGTATTGTGTGTTGCATTATAGTGTGCATAGTAAAGACTATATATATATATATATATATATATATATACTGTATATATATATATATATATATATATATTTGGTGTGATATTGTCATTATTTTTTTTATTGGTTCCTATGAGGAGTCATCCTGCCAACGCTGGGATCCCTCATGGGTGGAGGTGTTGCTCCAAGAGAGAGAGAGAGAGCTCACCCCAGGCTCCCAGAAGCAGAGGCTCAGGCCTTCTGTGAGCCTACTGGTAACAGCAGCACACGTAATTGCCCGTGGTTTCACTTAGGCATAGGGAAAGGGGGTTACATAAAAAATTGACAAAATGTTTAAAAAAAAATAACAAACATATTTACACGCTACTTTAACAACAGATATAATAATGACACCCTATTAAACCCAGATGCAAAAGTTGGATGTGTTCAATGTGACAAAATAGGCATCAGTGCTTCCCAAAATTCATGGGAGGCTTTGTCCTACTGCCTATGATCGTGCTATTGACTACGGGATACCGTAAGTTTAATAGTGGGCATCATTGTTTTGCACATGTTTTTCTGTGTATTTCAATGCAATGTATATTGTGTTAAGTGTGAAAGCAGTGGTACTGCTTTCTTCCCACTCCTATTGTATTTAGCAGTGTGTGAAAGAAGTAGTACCACTGTGTTCAGATTGCAGGAACTCCTGCGGTGTTAATCCTACCAGGCAGCATCACATGGGAAAAGCTGCACAGTGAGAGCAGACAGAAGCTGCCCCTCTCCCTGCGCATCTCTATCTGCGGATCGCACTGTTTTTATTATTTTAATTACATAGTATTGAATAAAGGGGTCTCTGGAGCAGAAACGCTTTCATTCCAGCGCTGTGGACCCCCTGCTTCCTGAGTTACAGGCCACGGTATGGGGTGCCAGTATCACCTGCACATTTAAATGTCCCAGTTACGTGATGCAGGAGAATTAAACATGTAGGAGATACCGGCAGCACATACCGAGGCCTGTATCTCGGAAAGCAGGAGGTCCCCGGGGCTGAAGTTAATGCGGGTCAACTTCGGAGGCCCCCTGATTCAATACTATGTTATTAATAAATAATTATTAATAATAAAAGTAGCTTTATTACCTTCATAGCTAGCTGCTATGGTAATGAAGGGGTTAAACTGAAGAATCTGGGATGTTGGGGGTAGAGGAGGGGGCAGGTAAAAGGAGTAGTTGCCCCAGGGTGGGTGGTTAGGTCTACCAGAAAGGTTGCAGGAGGATTTAACCCCTTCACTACCATCGCGGGGTAACTGCTATGGTAATGAAGGGGTTAAAGCCTCCTGCTACCAACCAAGAGGCCTAACCACCAACCCTAGGGCACCTAACCCCTTCACCCACCCCTTCTACCCCCAATACCAATAAACATTCAAATATAACAACCTTACTATCCACCACCTCTATCCCCAACATCCCCCCCCCCCAACCCCACCCCCCCCCCCACACATACAGTACAATAACGGGCAAAATCCCTATTATCCAGATCTATATAATAGCGCATTTGCCCATTAAAAAAATAAAACATAACAAAAACATTACCCAGCCAGCATATACTGTAGTAAATAAAAGTTGTACTTACCCTGCAAGGATGAAGGCCATCCTCATTCTCAGTGGGCATCTACAGTAAAATTAAAAAACTAACTTCTGACATGTAACCCCTTAATCACCTTAGCAGTTATTAACCACTAAGGTAATTAAGGGGTTAACTCACCCTCCCACTACCCACCTGGGAGGCCTAACCACCATCCCCGGGGTAACTACCCCACTCTCCACCCCCTCTACCAATTGATTGTTACTGTGGTAAACCATGCCCACACTATGGACATGGATTGCAACAATGGCAAGAAATGGGCAAGCTAAAAAAAACAAGCACTAGATCAAATACATTACATTTAAATAAAAACACATTTGCCTATAAACCAATTGATTGTCACAGTGGTAAACCATGCCCACAATACAGGCATGGAGTACCACAATGGCAAAAAATGGGCAACCTAAAAAAAAATCTATAAAATTAAAATACATTACAATTACAGTTTGGTCCGGAAATAATTGGACACTGACATAATTTTCATAATTTTGGCTCTGTACGCCACCACAATTGATTTGAAATGAAACAACCGAGATGCAATAGAATTGCAGACTTTCAGCTTTAATTCAAGGGGTTGAACAAAAATATTGCAACCATTTTCATACGCAATCCCCTTATTTCAGGGGCTCAAATGTAATTGGACAAAATAACACAATCATAAATAAAATGTAAATTTGTAATACTTAGTCGAGAATCCTTTGCAGGCAATGACTGCTTGAATGTGCAAGGAAAAATCAAGCGCAAATAATATCACAACAGATCAAAGGTACTATCCTTAATGAGTGCAGCTCCTGACGTAGAATTCAAACCAAATTCAATCAGCAAACGAAGGAGAAACATGTGCGCAAATCACATCAGGACATGTAAGAGAGAGTAAAAACACCAAATAGTGCAATATTGTCTACTTCAGTAAATTAGCTTCAATGCTGGAAGTTCTATAAAATTTGCACCCACGTGTTTAACGTGAAATCAGAGCGTTGTGGTTATTCAAAGTTACCAACTTATGTCTCCAGACAGGTACTCCAGATGCACATAGAGAGGGGGAAATTCCATATACAAAAAGAGGGGAAAAGCAAAATAGTATAGTACTGTTTTTAATGTTAAAAACACAAAGTATTCCACTTACATAAGTGCCTTTGTTTGAGAGCATTCAGACCACACTGGGTCACAGGGTCAGACAAAATATTCACAGCAAACAGCATCCGCTCCACGGCCTTCACAGCCCAGTACCTGCTGTGACGGCTGTGGAGCGGATGCTGTTTAAGTTGGTAACTTTGAATAACCACAACACTGTGATTTCACGTTAAACACGTGAGTGCAAATTTTATAGAACTTCCAGCATTGAAGCTAATTTGCTGAAGTAGACAAAATTGCACTATTTGGTGTTTTTACTCTCTCTTACATGTCCTGATGTGATTTGCGCACCTGTTTCTCAATGACTGCTTGAAGTCTGGAACGCATGACATCACCAAACGCTGAGTTTCCTGCTCTGTGATGCTTTGCCAGGCCTTTACTGCAGCTGTCTTCAGTTGTTGTTTGTTCGGGGGTCTTTCTGCCTTAAGTTTAGTCTTCAGCAAGTGAAATGCATGCTCGATCGGGTTGAGATCAAGTGATTGACTCGGTCATTGCAGAATATTCCACTTCTTCGCCTTAAAAAACTCCTGGGTTGCTTTCGCAGAATGTTTTGGGTCATTGACCATCTGTAAAGTGAAGTGCCATCCAATCAACTTAGCTGAATTTGGCTGAATCTGAGCAGACAATATATCCATATACACTTCAGAATTCATCCAGCTGCTTCTGTCTTCTGTCACATCATCAATAAACACTAGTGACCCAGTGCCATTTTAAGGCATGCATGCCCATGCCATCACACTGCCTCCACCGTGTTTTACAGATGATGTGGTATGCTTCAGATCATGAGCCGCTCCAAGCCTTCTCCATACTTTTTTCTTCCTATCATTCTGGTATTCTATTATTGAGGCTTATGAATGGTTTGCACCTTGTGGTGAACCCTCTGTATTTGCTCTCGTGAAGTCTTCTCTTTATGGTAGACTTGGATAATGATATGCCTACCTCCTGGAGAGTGTTCTTCACTTGGCTGGATGTTGTGAAGGGTTTTTTCTTTACCATGGAAAGGATCCTACGATCATCCACCACTGTTGTCTTCCGTGGACGTCCAGGCCTTTTTGTGTTGCAGAGCTCACCAGTGCATTCTTTTTTTCTCAGAATGTACCAAACTACTGTTGATTTGGCCACTCCTAATGTTCCTGCTATCTCTCTGATGGATTTTCTTTATTTTGCAGCTTAAGGATGCCCTGTTTCACTTGCATTGAGAGCTCCTTTTACAGCTGTCAGGAATCGGCGTTCTCCACGCTCCCCACACAAAGCACCCCCTTCCCGCAGGGAGTCCCTGGACACACAAAACAAACCTGCCTTACCGGCCTCCACGGCTCCTCACCCCTGCCGCCGTCGCGGGATCACTCCCCTCGTCGATTCCTCTGCTCAGCGCCGGGCGCGCCCACGCCCTCCTGCACGCACACCTGCACGCACACCTGCACCATCCACTGGCTCGGTTCACGCACGTACACGAGTTACGGAACACACTCAGTCTGCACACTCTTCTTCCCGACCCCCGGACCTCAGGCTCCGCCCCCGCACACTGCACGGGCATACTCAGGTTACCAACAAGACTCACCTGGCCTGTTATGCCTGCACCAATCTGCAGTGTCTCCCTGTAGCTCTTCCTGTCCCGCCTCCATTCCTAATTGGACCTTCCTGCTTTATCTAGCTCCTCTCTGCTCTCAGTCTTTGCTCAACATAGTCTCTGTATGGAAGTACTTCTGGATTCTCACAGTGTTTTCACAGGTTCTGACGCGGCTTGTACGACTACCCCCTCTGGCTCTTGATCTCGGCACTCCTTGGACAACGCTTACTCTGGTAATCCCTTGAACACGGCTTGGACAACGACCTATCTCCACTCTCCACTCCCTGACTTCGGCGAGGCATCCTTCACTCTATCTCTACAACCGGTACCGGCAAGTATTGTCTACCTTACTACACCTGGCCTGGCAACGCTTCATACCATGCTCCGGACACGCTCCCTTTGCTGCGGGTGCGTGTATTACCACTTCCCCCTTCAGCTCAGGGGACGGGTCTGGTCTGAGGGCAGCACCGGCGTAATAACCGCATGTTGTGGGTTCACAGCAACAGCTTCCAAATGCGAATGCCACACCTGGAATCAACTGCAGATCTTTTACCTGCTTAATTGATGATGAAATAATAAAAGAATAGCCCACACCTGTCCATGAAACAGCTTTTGAGTCAATTGTCCAATTACTTTTGGTCCCTTGAAAAAGAGGGGGCTACATATTAAAGAGATGTAATTTCTAAACCCTTTCTCCAATTTGGATGTGAATACCCTCAAATTAAAGCTGATAGTCTGCACTTTAAGCCCATATTCATTATGTAACTGTAACTTGAACTTATTTTGGTACACAGCCGAAATAACAAAACTTGTATCAGTGTCCAATTATTTACGGACCTAACTGTATATAAAAACAAACAGTTGTCAAAACATGCATTGGTTGTCACTGTGCTTATATATATACCCTGAGAGGAGCATAGATAAATACATTGGCAATTAATGGGCAACCTAAAAAAAACACAATTAAATAAAATACAATCAAGGTGTTTCTGTAAGGAGTCGGGGAACACATCCTTTGCGATGTGTTCCCTCCTTACCTAGTGCTGCTGCTGCCTCTGCTCCACCCTCTGCTATTGCGCGCAACCCCGCTCTGATTACAGAGCGCGCGCACACCTGCAGCCCTTCAACCCCTGCCACGGAGCTTGGCTCCGCCCCCGGATGCGCACGTGATGACATGCAACGATCCCCAGCTGCATGTCAAGCATCATTAGTGCCTCTTGTCTCCTGCAGCCTATCCCAGCTTCAACTGGGGCCGCGCCTACGCTCCACCCCCTGTCCCATTGGTTCTGTCTGCCTACATATACTCTGTTCCTGCTCTACGTCAGTGCTCAGCATAATTCGGTGTAGCCTCGCTGCTTCTTACAGTTGTGCCTTGCCTTGTTCCAGTCTTGTCTTTCAGATTAACCTCTAGTGTACCGACCCGGCTTGTAAGTGAACTCATCTATATATTGACCTCGGCTTACCCTCAACTTCGGTGACTTCTCCAACCACTGATCACGGCTAACGGACCTGGACTATTCTACCATCTATAATCCTAGACCACGGCTAACAGACTTCTACGATTCTACTCTCTCCAATCCCAGGACCTGCAAGTATACCGATTAACCCTCTCTCACCAACCCATACCCGGCAACGCTAGACAATCTGCCTTCCAGGCACGCTTCCGCTGCTGTGAGTGCGTGGCTTTGTACCTTCCCACCTCATTGCCGGGGTCTTGCCTTGTTTGTGGGTAACGTGAGCGTTACTGTTTCTTACTTTTGCTGGGATGAAAATTCACGCTCCTCATCCAATTGTGGCACCAAGTCTTGCCCCACGACACAATGATCCTCAGCACCATGATGCGAAGAAGCCATGATCCTCAGTTGATTGCAGAGGAGTTTCCGGTAAATGTTTTCTTTTTTCCTTTCTTTTCTTCTTTCTTCCCTTCTTTGTATTCCAACAGGTGAGGTCCAGGACAGAATATGTTAATCCAATGGCTTCTTGGGGTCAAATGAGACATGACTTTATATAAGGCCTGTGATGTCACATTTGACTGACAAATTGTACATCACCAATTCGAGTGGTGAATGTACCTTATGATTGCTTCCTTTTCTTTAAATTATGTCATGTCACCAAAATGGAGGAAAATCTGCCAATCAGGTAACATGCCTCCCTCCCTTTTTGGTGACATCATATAACTCCAAATAACAAAAGGCATCACATGGTACATCATGTACCATGTGATGGCTTCCATTTATTTTTTTGCTGAAGTGACATCTTAAAGGGAGGGAAGCATATGCTACCTGTTTAGCTGGCTTCCCTCCCTTTTTGATGATGTCACATCCCTAAAAAATGGAAGCTGTCAATCGGATTGAGGTGTACCATTTGACACTCAAACGTGACGTCACAGGCCTTATATAGTATACGTATGGGGGGCTGGTGTCTCCCTGCATTATTTAAATGTCGCAGTCACGTGGGCCGTAGAGCGGGAGAATTTAAACATAGCACCCCATATCTCAGGAAGCAGGGGGTCCCCGAGGCTGAAATTAATGCGGTTCAGCTCCAGAGAGCCCCTGCCTCAATACTATGTTATTAAAATAAAATAAAAGCAGCACGATCGCCTGTTAGAGGCGCGCAGGGAAAGTGAGTGACTGATTCTGTATCACTCTTAATGGGTATCTCTTACAGACAGGTGCAGCCTGGTAGGATTCACAAAACGTGAGTCTCATTTAGAAACAGGGACCCCCGCTGTGTTAATCCCGATGGGCCATTAAATCTGGCCACTGGGATTCTGCGAGCACAGATGAATAAAAAATGTGACTGCAGTAGATTTTGTGAGGGGAGTCCGACCGACCATAACGCTGCATCTGTAAGACATCACCATGTTGGCAATAGCATCACACTCATTATTGGAGTGATTATACAGTAGAAGGGGCAGTGTTTTAATAAGGTATTTATTGCACTGTTTTTATAAAAAAAAATGGACTTTAAAGGAGCATTATCTAAAAAATCCTATAGGTGTTTCTTTTTTAATAACAGAGTTGTGTAGTATTAGATGAACATTATTTTATTTTGACATTTTGGTTTTTCACTCTTTATGCTCTTCTTAATGAGTTTTCTGTATTAAGCTTTTTTGGGTTGCATTAGCTACAATTTAGAAAGGCACAGCACTTCTTCCTTTGAAATAAGCAGACATATTTGGTGTCTGGGGAAGTACTGTAGGATCTTTTCCGATCGATCATGGGAGCTTAGACAATTACATTGCCTTAAAGGTATAGAACTGCTGCATGTATTAAAAAAAAAATGCACACAAAATTGGCAAGAGGGAAGGCCCCTTTAAAAATGGTCAGTTGCTGCACCAAAATGTTGGATATGCAAATCTGCATTCATTCTACTTCTTGTATTTTCGAAGTGTCCTGGAATTTTTTTGTAATTAACATTTATGGATATTTACATTTGAGCGACCATTTTTGTTCCAGGAGGCCCCTGTTGTCATTGTGCCTTTATCTTCTTGTATTCAGATTGGGATAACCCAAACCCTATGTTTAGTCTCTGGTTTTTCTAGTTCTTTTATCCAGTGAGAAAAAAAAAGTTAGTCATACAGTATAAACACACTGTAGCTAACTCATTTGGGAGAATAAGTGTTTATCTTGGCTGCCTGGCATTGCTACAATTTAAGACACTTCCAAAGTGATAACTGACTGAGAGATCAGCATGACCTTTTGTTGTCTTTTATTTCTGCAGCAGCATTTCTCTGATTTTCAGTGATTTTGTTTTTTAAACGTGCCTTCATATTGGCAAGTTGCTGTGAAAATGCAGTAATAGTAATTTTGAGTTTGTTGAAAATTGCCCTAACTTCTTGATTCTGAGATTTTTGAACATTAGAGATGATTTTAGTATTGAAACATTAAGTTCTTATCCTGGGCACCAGTAGATTCAAGTTTGTTTCATTTACTGTTGGACAGTACAGTACATTCCACATATAATTATTTAAATGCGAAAATCTACTAATGTATAAAGATTTTAAAAAAAAAATTCCTAACGTTTCCTACCACTAAAATACATTAAAAATCAGTTTGTTGAGGGCGTGGCCTGGTGCTCTACAAGATGGCTGCATTATGTTAAAGCTCCTTAGTGAAAAAACCTTAATCCATCACCATCTCTACAGTATCAAATTGAAGCTAAAACATGTTAAAAAATAGAAGATTCTTAATGTCCGTTATACAGGCTACGCACCAATACCATTTTTCTTTACAATTAGAGATGGAATATCGGAGCTGGAGCATAGCACTGTTGAGGCCTAGCGGGCACTATCAACACCAGCACGAGGACTTAAATAACAATAACAGAGGCGTTCACCTAGCCACTGGGATTGTGGATAAAATCAATGGAACGCATACTCCCCAAGATGCTGACGGTAACCCATGTCAAAGCAGTTAGCTCCTGAGAGGTGAGGCTGGGGTGAGAGGGTGACTGAGGGGCCTGATGTGGACAGCATGGTGGAGGCCTACTTACATACCTGGGTCTAAGATAAACTGCTTCCCCTGAGCCCTGTGCACTTAAGCCCCTTGGGCCAGTGAGAATTTACAAACATACATCTTTCCCTCCCCCCAAAGGGGCTCACCAGAAAAGCCATTCATGCATGCAAATAAAACATACCTTCACCTGCTTTCAGCGGAGGCGGAGTTGCTTGGAGGGGAGTCACAGTGGCCATTTTGCTTGGCGAGAAGTCAGGTAGCAGTTTGAACTTGCCTGCTCCATTAGACTGGAAATCACATCCTTTGGGGACCCCACTGGTCGCAGAACAACTGCGAGTGAACAGTAGCGGTGATGGCTCACCCAACTTCAGCCACAGTGCTGCGGCAAGTCGACCACCACTGAGGCTGCAATAAGGAGCGAGGAGTGGCAGCCATTGTGGATTGGCGTTCTGCTGTGTTGCCACTGGAGTGTGCGGGCTTGCATCTCCCCCTGGCCCTTAGACCACTGCTCAGAGCCTCCCCGGGCTGAGGGAATCCTGCAGCGACTTCCCCTGTTGTTGGGTGATACTGCCTGTAGGCAGAGGCGGCATGGGAGCCTGGATCTGGGCCCCGATTCAATTCAGCCCTGACGCAAGATGGCCGCCTTGGGCCTTTTAGGGGGAGCAGGGCTGCTTCAATCCTGCGCCTGTTGTTGGGGCTGTCAGAGCACATGGGCCTGTCTCTTCCACAGTGTCCCGCTTGCCGACTGAACCCGACACTGGGTCACGTGGGTCCCGGAAGGGAAACAATAAATAAATAAAAAAACTCACCAGCTTGTGGAGATAGCTCTGGGAGAGCAGAGAAAAAGAGAGACCTGTGCTCCAGTGGTAAGCTACCAAACCAGGAAACAGCCCAATCAGACACACTGTAGAGAAAGAGACTGTGAGTGGCCAAGGCTGCCAAAGTTAGCAGATCTCAACATACCCTTGATCCTTGACAAAGTGGGGTGCTGGTTACAAAATGCTCTGAAAACACACACACATTGGAACACCTGTAATAATCTGTTAACTATTAAACATATAGATGATTAAAATCAGGAATCCCATTACCCATTAAATACATATAAAAAGGGAGCACATGTGCGTGATTCAAAAAATGACTGCACGGTGACTCAGCTCCATGTAGAGGGGGACAATCAAGGAAATAAAGCAAAAGCAGTACACATTAGCTGAAACTCTCTGAATCTGACATTAAACCATACCAAACTACCTTGACTACCAAGCCATGCCTCTTAAAGCTAAACAACCCCTCTCTCAGGAAGCTTCACAATTCTTCCAGCAGAG